>NW_010287779.1:46845-71967 GCF_000700745.2 Antrostomus carolinensis
GAATATTAAACAACAATACATCAGGCTGGTGTATGGAAAAGTTCTGTGGAAAGGTATAGTCTTAAACAGGCAAGGCAGAGAAAGGGTGAGAAGGGAAACAAAGAGAAGTGAAGTGGTGACACAGAAGTTACAAAATTGCAGTCAGATTCAAGGTCACCCAGACTGACTCAGCAACTGATTATGGGAGCGCTGCAACAGAAAATTTACCCAAGACTGAATAGGATCAGGACAATGGGATACAACCTGTACTCGGCTCTCTGCCTCAGTCCTTTCAGCATTGCTGCAGGGATCATTCAACTACCTGAGTTTCAGGGATAGACCTGCAGCATACGACCTGGCCTTAAACACCTCCAGGATGCCCCCTCCCTGAAGTGTTCAAGGTCAGGCTGGATGAGGTTTTGAGCAACCTGGTCTAGTGGAAGGTGTCCCTGCTGATGGCAGGGGGGTTGGAAATAGATGATCTTTAAGGTCCCTTCCAATCCAAACCATTCTATGATTCTATGACTCTATGAAGAGAAAGCAGAATTGTTTTTGTCCCATAATGCTGAGCTGAGCACCTCAGTGGGTGGATAGCTATGGGTTGAACAAACAGCAAGGGCCACCATACACTGCAACAGGTCCCGTTTGTCAATCAGGGCCCCCTAAACCACCATAAGTTCTGCTAAAAGGCATCATTCTCACATTTCAGAAAAGATTTTCAAATAAGATTTCCACATTTTTACTATTGCTTTTTATTGGTCACAAATTCATCATGTATAATTGCCATTCATCCCATACACTACACAGTTGTATCTATGCTGTGACTCAAAACTACTTCTAGAAAAGCAGTTTTGTTTGAAGTCCAACTTCTGATTTCATGCAGTATCACTCATTAACTGTGCAAAACTGACTTCAGCCTCATTTATTGGAAAATAACAGCTTGGCCTCATTTTACTCACTTGCGCTGACCTGATGACCTGGAAATATTCCCACCCCTCCCTACCATTCTTTTTCTGTTTTTTTCTTCAGCTGCTTGAAACATCCACTGCTATCTTCTGCCTTGCTATCCTTTCTACTCTCCAAACATGCTTTTATGCTTCTCCCACTTAATTCATCCTTCATAATTACACATTCCCTTAAGATCCTTTCCTATTAGCCAGGTTTCTTAGTTACCCCTAATGGGCCATCCACTTACAGGTACCATTCATTTGCCAACCTGATCACATTTCTCCACGTACTGCAGTTTGACAGGTAGTTTTCATTTTCTCTTAACTGTTCACAAGGCATCATTTTTCTTAGACTGTCCTCAGACTGCAAAGCTTCTCCGTGCTTTTACCACAGCCCATGGCAGCAAAGTTTTAGAATGACATCTTCCATTACTTCTAACTTTGTGGCAAGGTGTCTGACAACACCATAGCAGTGAGGAAATCACCACAAGACTAAAAGTTGACATACACTTCCCAAGCTCTACCAGAGATATACAGTTTGGGACAAACCTCCTTGCTGCTCAGCAAGTAATGGCTGCAAGAAGAATCTCTAAAGCTGAGAAAAACAGCCAGGCCTTCCAAAAGTAGAGAAAATTAACAGATTTACATTCTCAAAATCCTTTTATTTTTATGTTATTGCTGGCTTTTATTTAAAATACTGTTAAAATCCAACCTGTTTCTATGGAGAGGTTCAATTTCAAAAACCAGAATTTTCTGCTGGAAAATGTTTCATCAAAAAAACAAAAACAAAAAACAAAAACCAAAAACAAACAAACAAAAAAACCCCAAAAAAACCAAAACAAACAAACAAAAAAAAAAAACCAAAAAACATTCAACCACTTCTACTGGTAAATTTCAACATTCTTTTCCTGACTAGACCCAGGGACAACTATATGAATCTTTCCAGAGGAAAAGGAGTTCCTCAGTTGCAAAAAGACAAGGTGTTTATTCTACTTTGGAAGTATAAGCAAAGCAGCAGCTGATTAATAGTGAAAGCAGTATCAAGAGAAATGTATGCTAAGTTTCAGCACAGAATTAATTTCTATGGGTAAATATGTATAAATTCCTTACAGTAATAGAATGTGCTGCAAAATTCAACAGATTTCTCACTGTAATGGTGTAAGTAATCAAGGAATATATTAAAGAGGAATAGCAAGAGAGAGACAATGAAAAATACTTTTCAAAATTTCCTTTCTGATTACATGATGTTGCTACAGCAGTAGTCCATATATTAATTTCATTCTAAATTTTTAGACTATTAGATACAAGGAAGCAAAACCCTCACAATCTACATCAATTTACATGTTCTGAGGATTGTCCTTCTCAGTTTAATGACAAGAAAGAAAGAGGCACCAAGAATTTTACTGAATGCCTCACAGAAAATATTTTAGTAATTTTCAATGTGAAGCCTCTCAAGTTTCTTGAAATACTGGCTACGTAGACAAGGCGGGGGGAAATAAAAAGTCCAAAATCAAAATACTCCCCTGCCCCATCCTCACATGGACTGCTAAAGAAGTTCAAAATTAATGGGAAGTCAGCATGCAAAATCAACCCTGAGGGCCAGAACTGACCATACTCTGAATGAGGAGACTTCTTGGAAGAAAATTTAAATTTTAGTCCACTTAAAGTAGAACAGTCAATTGATAGCCTGTTTGCCACTTAGTTCCCTTATTCAACAGCAGCAAAAATATTGCAGCAATTACATTAATAAATGAAATACTATATGCAAAGGATTAGCTCAAGCCTTTTGAGCTGATTTCTCTAAAAGCCACATAGCCTGCCTAAAAATACTAAATAAAGAGAAAGTCTCACTAACATGCACTATTTATTGACATTTGTATTGTGCCAGTACATAAGCAAGTATTTTAACCTTTTCCTGCACCTCAATATTCCAGTCTAAGTTTCTAATAATGACATTATGCAGTTCCTAAATTAAATGCTACTACCCTATTTCCCAAAATTGTGAAAACAAACCAGAGCAAAACAAAATACAAGAGCATCTTTTAAAAGATGTAATGATCAGCAAAAACGATGCATAAAGCCATTATTTTTCGCTGGGCTTTGTTGTGACAGTTACCATGGCTAACCCATTAACATATTTGCTGTACAAGTATGGTCATTCTACGGCCTTAATTAACTTTCAAGTGGAGAGTGCTGTGGCTTACCACTTATTAAATATCCACTACAATAAGTTACAGTTTTACCCTTCCAACCTCACTTAGCCAAGACACCTAGAAGAACCAGCTTTTTATCCGACTATAATTTTGTAATTGCTTTTTACTGAAATTATGTTGAAACTGGACCCCCTATGTAAATGTATTTTGCCTGGTTCATCTGAAATTGGCCACCCCTAATCAGATCTGGTTGTTATTTGATTGAATAAGTGGAAAATTAAGTTTCTCTCTGATAATGCTTTGCTTTTTCCTCCCTTTCATTATTTATAATGTAGGCATTTTTTGGTCGAAATTTGAAAGCATGCCCCCTAGAGAACCGCCGAAGACAGACACATCGGAAAGGCTGCTTTGAAAGCTAATCTACTTCTAGTACAACACACAAACAGTGTAGTTACACGAAGGAAAGCTAATTTCAGCAAGCACTTTATTCATGAAGAAACCAATGCGATTTGAGATTTAATCGAGTCAGAATTAGGTTTTGTGATTAGCTAGGCTGAGCTGTTAAGGTATAGTCATAATGATATCATTATTTCCACACACCCATATGGCATGAGCATCGTCAAATAGTGTAATGCTCTGTATGTTTAAACTTGTATACTGCCAGATAAAAACAACTGAATCCACCTTCATCAGGTATTCCACTGAGTATAAAAAAGGACTTGAGTTTAAAAAAAAAAAATTAAAAAAAATACTTCTACAAAGGAAACACGTGAAAAGGCCACAGAAGTACACAACTGAAAAATATCTAAAAATGCAAATTTCCCTAAATTTCATCTTTGGATGGACTGAAGCAGAAGTGAGAACTTCAACAAAGCTATAGAAAAAGATGACAGGTCTGAGTTTCAGAAATTTAAGACAGCAGTAGGATTAGACACTTTGGGTTGTCTTCGCATACATTTCTTATGGGAGTTAATTCCATTTGACATGCAAGACCAAAGCAAGATTACAGAGGCATAGCCCCATGGCGAGGTGTATGCTGTAGCTAAAAGCTGGGATTTGAATAATTGTGCAGGCTTACTCCAAGAATCAGGCGAGAACAGAATGAATGGATTATTACAAGGAACTTTGTACATTTTTAACTGCTGGACTTAATAAAATACCCTGTGTGTAAGACTAGTATTATGGTCCTCTGCACTCACTCTAGTTGAAGTTTGAGGTAGGATCTATCAAATATGAGAAAAAACAGAAGCTGTTAAAAAAGAATGTGTAATGAAGAATTGGGCAGGGCTGTGCCCCACGCGATTTTCTGAGGGAAGCAAATTTGGAGAGCTTTAGTTCAACATATTCAGGCCCCCAAAGTTAAAGGGAATTCATTTCCTGTATAAAAGAAGGTTGAAGGAACACAAGAGATTGTATCAGAAAAATGAGGAGGGGGGAGGAAAAAAAAAAAAAAAAAAAAAGGTGAGTTTTTATTTCACTGTTTCAGCTTGTTAGCTAGGTCATTTATTACGGAGAAAGATTACTAATCCACACATCATTTTTTTTTAAATTGACCTCTTCCCTTTATGTCTGTGGAAGCACTTGTCTGTAAAAGGAGGTAATAGCTGACTGCTCCTTAGAGTCAGTGCTGCTTAATTAACTGTCCAGTGAGAATTATTGAAATACTTATATAATTCTTATTTAGCACTCATTAAAGTGAGGGATACAAATGCTGGACAATGAGAGATTCAGGAAGGCTTTGAAAAGAGGGAGTTAGCACTCTAATAGCAAAGAATTATGAAAGCCTGCCCATTAACAGTAAAACAGAGTAGACCTTTCATTTTAAAAGTCATTGACTCAGATCTGGACTTATTTGATATTTTTTAAAAAGCTTCTTCATCCAACCCCCTAGCAATACATGATCTTCAATTCCTCCTGCCAGCGCTAACCAGACTGCGTGGTAGGGGCACAAAGGAGGTAAATGAAACTTGTGCATCGCCTTGTGACGGTGCTGCAGTCACACAGCCCCATGCCCCCTCAGCTGGGTTCAGCACAGCTTTCAACCCTCCAGCCTGCTTGCAGCCCCCACGGACACAGAAAGCTCATCAGCCACTAAGAGCGTACTGAGAGAGCTAAGAAAGAACCAGTTGCAATGGTTTGTACTGAAACAGTATTAGCAAAGTACGTGTACTTCCTTAATGCAGGCCTTTGCTTGCATAAAACACATCTACTAATATTAGTACACTACACGTAAAGAAAAACTCAGGTGATGATCATTTTGCCCTAAAAATAATCTCTATTTCATTTCAGTGGGTGCTTTGGAAGCTCGCCATAAAAGGTGATGAATATCCAGCATAACTTAGCAGCTTCCAAAATAGAGACGAAGAGCCTGCTGGGTACTAAGCAACAGCAAGACTCAATACTACCTATAAATTACTCTGTGACATGGATTATGGCAGTAATAGACTATTGTAGCTAAATTCATCGGTACTTTTTGCAAGACAGAAAGAACATGCATGTGTATCTTCCACAAACAAAATCTTTTCAGAAATAGCTGGCTGAAAATAATTAATTGGCCCAATTTCAGTGTGTTTCTTGTAGCACAACTGGGTCTACAGAGGCCATATGCCTCAACAGTTTGCCCTCAGAAAATTTACCAACAATGAACAGCATTACCATCATCTTATAGGCTTTGAAGGTTCATTCCTCCACAGAAGGTGTGCTCCATTCCTTTCTTTAATCTGCAGATTGTCAAAAGTTCTTGAATCTACAGGAATTCACTTAGAAATAGAGCTCAGATATCCTTTCTATTCATATAATGATTGATGAAACACGAGGGAAAATAAATTGAATTATGTTAAATCTCCCAGGGAAACATAATTAAGCTGTAAAGCATTCCCTTGAAATCCTTGTATCACTCAGGCTGTGTCTCCTACTACATGATCAATAATAATATTAATTAAAGACAATTATTTTGAAGAACTGGCATGAACTTTCAGCTTTTACTATGTTTTATACTATTAAAAGCTAAGGATTTGTTTGGCTATCATATCTGTAAAATCCTTCCGTATTTCCAGCACACAAGGGTTCTGAAGTATTGTGGCTAGGATTTTTGCTTCTCTTTTGTTACTTATTGCTGTTCTAAAATCTTTATGTCTGTATATAGTTCAGTATACATACATTACAGAAACCACACTGAAGATAATACAAACATCACAACCTTACCCTAAATACAGAAGCTGGCCAATTGCATGGATTATGCTGGTTTCAATTTCTCCTTAACTGGAATCCTAGGCATTAAATATTTGTACATGGCACTTATATTAAATGACCGCCAACAACACATGCCTCCATCACCAAATCAAAACATGGCATGTACTTCCAGTTTTCCAAGAAGAAAATGAAGCAAGAGTATTGGGAGAAAAATCACAGCAGCCATGTCTCAAAAAAAAAGTTGAGATTAGAAGACAGTAGGAAGAAATCTAATTTGATACTGAAAAGGAAATACTGCCATCAGTTTTCCAAAGGGATTTTGCCAGAGATAGAATGTGCGGACAAAAAGGCCTGGGAAAAAAATTGGTTGGTGAACAATAACTCTTATCAATACAAAAGAATTATGTAGAAGATGATTGTGTGTTTTTACTACCTACAGATAAATAATTAGTATGTGTATATATACCAGTATTTTTAGTATATATATTCATGAATATATATAAAAGTCTAGAATTATATTCTGACTTTAACAACATATTGTTGCTTATGAAGGTTTATAACTAACTAACTAACTAAAATCCCTTATATCTTAGCCAGAAATATTAATTCAAATGAAATGGTGAAGATGGCATAAAAAACATGGCAGTTCTGAGTAAGTCTAAAATTCAGTCCTAGGCACCATCCCTAAAGAGTGACCAAGACTTTCATCAGATGTCACAAGCTCTGTGCTGTGGATTTTTTTTCAAAGAGAACTCTCACTGGGCAAACAGCTTCCAGTTTCACAAATGCTTGTCATAACTCACATATATGGAAGGGAGATGGACTTCTCAAATACAAAAGCATACATTACAAAGAATACAAAAGGCTCCTGAAAAAATAGTCATTGAATTTAGAACACTAAATACTATTGAAAAAGTTATAAATAGAGCAACAACAATTAGAAGAATACCTTGGTATTCCTGAAACCACAACAATAAAGTAGCTTAGCAAAATAACAGGATCCAAGATGTAAATAAGTTGTGTGTTTGCTTGTTCTTTTAATAACAAAGGCATTGAGAAGGCAAATTTCAGACCCTGTGGAAGAAGGCAAATAAGCAAATAATTTCTCTCCAAAGGCAGAGGAAAGATTTCTCAAATGAGCTTCATCCTAAAAAAGATCAGAGTAAAATATATGAAGCAAGATGACATAATGGGCTGTTGCTTAAACGCAGCCACCGATAGTACCCTATTCTGAAACCTAGGCTGTGGGTAATTGAATGTAAGACGAAGCAAAAATATAGAAAAGGCCAAGCTGAAGCTGAAGAATAAAAATGCAGTGTGTGTAACAGTATTGAGAAGAGTACAGCTCTGTAGAACTGATTAATAAGAGCAGTGAACAGTACAGAGTGGATTTGCAGAGATTAGAACGTTGCGGGCTTTGTCCAAAAGATTGTATGAAGTTCTTATTGGGTTTGAATTTAAATAGGGTAAAATTTATCTAACACTATTAATGTTTCCCTTTGACCTTTAAATATATCTTCCCTCCACTCCAAAAAAAGACACTTTAAAGTAAAATATGTTTACACTCCACTATGTTATACCATCTGCGCATGTGCACACGTGTGCATAGTCTATTCTTTTCCTTTGCACGAAAGTAAGAAATCAAGTAAACCATTACAAACAAACTGCTGTGACACTGGCAGTCAAATTCAAGAGAACATAGACTTTGATAAACCCTTCAAGTCATGTTCCTGCATTAACAAGTCCAAAAATTAGAAGTACAACATTGCATAATAGGGACTTGGCAATTTTTGTTTCCAAGATCTCACAAACACTCCACTGGAGCATGCATTGTAGCATGTGGCAGCACCACCTCAGAGAAGTTTAAAATCAGTAGTAAGAAATTTTTATAAAGAGATGAAACATAAAAATGGACTGGGCAGTAAAACTGAAGACAATACTGAAAACTACAGGCAGCAACAGCACACCGAGTGGAGACGGCAGCACTAGAAAAACGTAATGTTCAGTGATAAGGTAATGATAGAGACCATAATTACAGGCAGAATTAAATATTTAATGGATAGATTCCAAGGAAAGACACCAGAATGCGGATTTAATTTTCTAGTTACAATGCTGCTTTCAGATATCTTTGAGGCAGGACTTCCATACCTCAGCTATTGTGTTTTGGAGAATTTATACCTCTTCATTGTATGAGACAGGGAGTTGTACTCAGTGTGGAAACACTCACAGTAGCCACACACAGGAAGAACAAGAGGTTTTTTATTTCCATCAAGGTGAAATATTTGCCACAGACTTAAAACCAGAAACAACCAGAGAGAAAGCCACAAGGACAATGGTGCTCCTAAAGGCAGAATACATAATGACTAGCAAAGAGAAGACATTAAAATATTTAAAACTCTCCATGCATTTCCAATGTATAAACACATTGTCAGCAACAGAAATGCTAGTTTTTAGTCCTAACCTCTTGCCATTTTGGAAGGGTTAGAAAAGATTTTTAAGGTGCAGTCACAGCAAGCTAGATTTTTCTTACCTAACTTTCCCTGTCTAAAAGTCACAATTTAGAAATCCCACTCCCTATACTCCAGTCTCTGGAGGGGCACAGGCATAGAACAAAGTGAATCATCCTGTAGAGGTGAATACACAGAGCCAAGAGAATTAGTCTAGAATATAGTATATGCCCAACATTAAGGGAGGTGACTCCCACCTGACACACTCATCCAGAAAGCTGGAGAGTTGACCTAGCTGAGTCAGCCTTAGCTGGTCCTCCTCTAGAGAGTTTAGATACTTCTATATATTTCCCTCTGGAGTATGAGTAAATTTCAGGATTTGGAAAAAATATATATAATCTGTTTAACAAAAGAAAAGATAAAAGAAGAAAAGACTAATTTTAAGTGTAGCTTTTCCTGCCTCCATGCATGCTCACCAATGGCTTTCCTATATACAAAATTGACTGAAGGGAGGGGTGGGATTGAATAACAAATTGATGTGATACAATCACATCATTCACAATCACATAATGGACTATATCCCAATTTTCAAAAGGCATAAAGTATCCTCATTAATACGATAAGTGCAGCAGTCAAATCAGTACTATGATTTTATCAGAGTTTTTGACTGTACATGAATTAGAATATAAAATGCATACAGAATTTTTAATGGGAAGGCTTTAACATTCTGTGAATGTATTTCTTACTGTCATTTACATCACATTAAAGTGAAATTCCGCATAAAAGCATAAAGAGAATACTTTATGTCTTAAATTATAGTTTTTCATAGTTGTCATGTCCACATACTGGGAATCTTATTCACAAGCTGTAATATTATCTTAAATCTGAAAAGGGCAAGGTATTTCTCTGTTTGTTTGGTATGGTTGGCAAGTGGAGTTGTCACACAATACGGTCAGATGGCCAGGATAAAGCCTACAGAGATCTTTTAGGGATGCAATTGTATTCACTGACTGCTGTACAACAGGTTGCTAAACCCTGGACTTCTAGTTTTCATTCTCAGCAGAATGCTAAAGTTGATACCGTGTCCAGAGAGATAATGTTATCATCTTCTTTTAGCTCCTTTCATTTTTCCACCTTGCTCTCAGAACATTAGTTTAAAATAAAGATTGCCAACAAGTGTTTGTCTTTAATTCCAAACGGATGCACTTAATCTTTAAGAAATAAGTATATATTATTATTTCTGTATGCATCTACTTCACATTAAATTTTACCATAAAAACTAGCAATATCAGTTTTTACAATCTAACCTATTTTCTCAGATCCACTAGTTTCATGCTGCTTCAGATTTTATTATCTCACAGAAAGAGAGCCTGATTTGTTCTATACTCAAACACCACCTGGCACAAACCGATGTTTCTGACCAATATATTATAGTTGATCTAAATTCTTCTCTACTCTAAATGATGTCAATTACAACATTTTATTTTTTTTCCCCAGCGCAACTGGAAATGTTGTATTGGAATGTAAGAGAACATCCACAGAACAACACCCTGCCTTCTTCTGGCTGCAGCTTTTCAAACAGATGCAGGTTAGTTCCTTCTAGAGGAACTGCAGGTACGAGCTTTTCAGTAGCACACTAGGTATTTCCTTGGATGCTGAACACACAGGAACCACAGAAGCTCTTAGCAGTACTCTAATATTCAAACTTGGAGTTCTTTCCATGATGAAAACAAGTGTCTTGCAACTAGAGCACCTACACATCCTTACTGTAATGTTATTTGTATTGCACCACAGCAAAAATATATGGTTACTGCTGCCTCTCCCCATTCGGCTACCTTGGAGTACATGCAGCACCTCTGTCAGTGACCTCCCTCCCCACCCCAGACTGAGCTCACTGACCCTTCCGAGTCTGCTGTCATTTGGTTTTCTACTTCATCTATCTTATTTTAGATTGGTTGTGGGGTCTTTATAATATTCTGATATTGACAAAAGCATCACCTTTGTGGGATCAACTGTAGGATTCCAGGGCACACCAAATAACTGCTGCACTTTAAACAGTGAAAGATCACATGCTCTTCTTTTTTGTTCTTCTCTAATTTTCCAAATATTGGATTTTAATTTTCTGTTTCTGCTGCCTGCCACCATCCTCCCCCCACTCGCCATCTCAATAACTTGCTATTGGATCTACTAGCATCTGCAAGGACTTTTTTCAGCATATGTAGCATGCAAATATTTGGGAGGAGAAAAGATACACAGCATTTAAACATCAGGGGGAGAAAGAATAGGAAATTTTACTGGATTCATGATAGAAGCAGCTACAGCTTTAGTGCAATCTCTTGCCTGTGAATTTACAGATACTTTCAGGGCAGAGAGTAGAAAATATCAGCATTGCTATATTCAAGTTCTAGTAACGATTTACCCATGCCAGGGCAGGAATGGTACTTTTTGAAAGAACCACATAGACTGTTGTGGTTTCAGTACTGCATAAAACCTCTAAAAGACTAAGGATGTTTATTTAGTCAATGCAAAATAAAGAATTTGTAGGAAGTGATACCTCCTGCAACTGTCTTTTTGCAGAGCAAACAATCTGCTACTCAGGTCCAAAAAAGGAGATAGAAGAGAGAATGGTACTTCTGACTGAATTGGCCAGGAGCAGGTATTGAAGAAAGAAAACTCCCTCTCTTCTTTAGTCTTTATCCTGGATATACAGAGCCATATGTATATAAATCACTGCAAGTCTGTATGTTAAATACTCATCATTTCAGTTACTTTATTTACTGTGCTGTATTATGCAGTTTTCACTAGGAAGAAGTCAGACCTCCCAGCGTGCATTTCCCAATATTAAGAATGAGGACTTTGGAGAGTCTACCATTGGCTAAACAGTGGCAAAGGAAAGTAAATCTTGCCTATCACAGGTTTCTTCATCTGCCTGACTGGCCAGGCAGAATACTTGTTCAAAGGTCTGCAAGAAAAGACCACCTTGAACTGTCACACTGGGAACTGTCCTTGCCAAAGGAGATGCTTGTGTGCTAATGCAGGATGATCTGGTATACTTGGAATGTAACTAGCATCCAAACAGCTGGCATAGTGTACCTCAAACAGCAAGCTGGAGTGACTGGGGACACAGGCACACTGCTCAGTGAGAGGGAGAGGCACACGCCCTTACACATTGTCCTGGTTTTCAGCTGGAACAGAGCTGGGTTTCTTTTTCAGTAGTTAGACTAGTGCTGCGTTTTGCTTTCAGCCTGGGATTTGTTATGAGGGAGGCATTGATAACATCCCAGTGTTTGCACTTGTGTCACTGGAAGTGAAGGACTTTGTGTTCTGTCAGTGTACAAGCGCAAGATCTAAGGGGGTGAGGAATATTTAAATTAATAAGTTAAACTGGCATTTGGATATGCTAATGGGATATTCTACATCATATCACATTGTAGTGAGTATATTAGTGAGGGTCTCTCCCTCTCTTGCTCTCTCTGGCTTTCGCTCGGGCTCTTGCTCTCCCGGGACTGTGGTTTCGGTTCCGGATTGTTGCTCCTCCGGGATCGTTATCTGGGAACGGGCCGGGCTTGGTCGGCGGGTGGTGAGCAGCTGCACTGGGTATCACTCACTTACATATTTTATTACTGTTATCATTATCACTACTATTTTAATATTAGTATTACTTCAAGTTTTCCTTTATTTTTATTATTAAACTGTTCTTATCTCACCTACAAGCCTCCTTACCCTTGCCCCCCAATCCTCTCCCCTATCCCCTGGGGGTGGGGGGGCAGTGGGTGAACGGCTGTGTTGGCTGCTGGCCAAGGGCTCACCCAGTGAAACTATCACATGCATAATACAGCAGTTTGCTGCGAGCCACAGTGCTCACTCAGTGCCAGCTGCACGTGCCCAGTCCTGATCACACAGGTCATCTCTGACTCCTGCCTCTGAAGTACATCTGATTTTTAAGAAAAGGACAATTCTACCCATGCCATATATAAATTCTCAGAGATCACTTTCCCAACATTTACTATCAAGTAACTCTACAGAACAAATAGAAGCCTCTCACGCATGACAGCGCAACCAGCATGGTGTTCTTTGTAACCCCGTGTTACTTTGCTGCTCCAAGTCATTTTCCTCCTTGCTAAAAAACATGTTGAAACCACATTTCTTTTCTCTTACTTGTTGGTTTTGTTGGGTTTTTTTTCAGGCCTCTACTTTCTGTCCCTCCTGATTCCAGACACTATGGAACAAGAAAATATTTAGAGTAACTTGGGGAAGATATTTTCAAAATTCTTGCTATAGGTGTTTTCTGTTAATCTTGTAGTTAAAGTCAAGGAGTTATAGGGCTGACGAACTATTCAGAATAATAGTTCTGATTAGGGCATGGTATTACTGAGCATGGCACGGATGATAGCTTACCCAGGCAGCTTTCATCTTGTTACATTCAGAAAGCAAATCCCAGCATATTTCTGTAGACGATACACCTATTTAATTAATTAAATTAATATTAATCCAACAAGTGCCACTTTTTTTCCAAACCAGAAAGGACACAGTGTATTACTGTGGTGTTAAGCGGCATGGTATCAGTTCACAGTATCATCTTTTAGGTGAGATATGAAACAGAGGTCTGATCTATAATCATATTCATAGATCACAGGGTATATTGTAATAAGTGTTAAGGCTGGCAGACCGTACTGGATTTCAACTCTAAAATCTCCTTTGCAATTTCTCTGGAATGTAGAATTCATACTTGCATCCTGCTCTAAAAATGTTGTAATGTCACAGTTTGTGAAAAATACTGCCACACTGAAAGTGCTGCATGTCTCTCCCAGGGAGCTGATTCCCACATACAGGGGCATAAGGGACAGGACCATTTTCAAATCTGACCTTCTAAGGTGAGCAGTGAAACAAACACACTCCAACCTAAGCTTGAAAGTGAAGTTTGTGCTACTAAGGGCTTTTTTTTAAGGTTCTTTAGTGTGAAAAATGACATATAAATATGAAACATTTCAGGAGACAAAGCTACAGAAGCAATATTTTATAATTTTAAATACAATCTTTTTTGTCTTTCAGTTCTTCCCATGAATGTCTGGCTCCAATGAGATATAACAAATCAAATAAACATGAAGGAAAAAAGAAAGAAGTACAAACAAATGGGTAACAATCATTTTCACACATACAAAACGTACAGTAAGTTGATGAGTTAATCTGTTTCTACCAGAAATTCAGTGTGCACATATGATAAATCTGATCAGCTGTTTGAATGTAAAAGATATGTAAGTCTTGTCTTTACTTGAAGTTTTCTGATTAGGATTTTAGGTATTATTTCTGATGTTTTTCCAGATTGACATCCATGGTCTACTTTGATAATGAATACCCCAAGAGAGCACAGAGACAAGACTGTGTTCTCAGAAGCTAGGAACATTTCAATCAAAGATGGTTTGTTAATAATAAAGTAAGAAAAAAAGCCATTTGCTTCTTTTGCAGTGACTGCAGCGCTGACCCTCTCTTGGTCCTGCTAGGCCTGTCTGAGCAACAGCAGAGTTCAGTGGTAATTAAAGCAACAGTGTTGTGAAAAAAGTGTGAATTACTTTTACAAGAAGACTTGGATGTTGCTACCGACTGACAAAGCACAGCAGGAGAACTCTGCTGGATATTAAAGAGCTATGGTAGTCACTGTATTGTAAGGTGGCTTTTCAGCACAATGCAAAATTGTGACTTTTCACAAGTTTATACCTCAGGAACCATTTGAGTTATCGGCTTAAAATTTAGTATGTTTTATAAGGCACATAGCAGACACCATAAATGTGTCATTCTTGGTAAAATCTGGTCCCGTTTAAATTATGTAGACCCTAAATTCAATTTTTACCCTTCAATTATGAGTTCACTGGGTAATTATTGCAATATTACAGCCCAGACTGTTGTGCAGAATTACAGAAAAGGCTACATATTCAGACATCTCTCAGCAAATTATTGCAGTGTCAAATAGCCTGAATTTCCATTTTTGACATTTTTAAAACTAAAAAGCATAGCACCTCACATTTTTGGCACTGCGCAGAGAATATATACCAGGTATTATACAGCAGCCCTGTACTGTATAAATATCCTTTTAAGACAACATGGTTCTTTGAGGCTACACAAAGGACCAGTTCTGACAAATGCTTCACTACTTCAATGTTTCTTCTACAGTTATCGGAAAAAAATGCATGTTACAGCAGTTTGGGTTTTTGTTGTTTTGGTTTTTTTTTGTTAGCATGCAGTGAGAACAGGGGACAGATGCTGAAATTACTTTTGTACATATGTAGATCCAGTTAAGACAGCATATACAAATACAGTTATTCTCCTTATTCTGAGCAAATAAAGATTAGAATTCCGCCTGATAATCCAAAGAATAAAGGGAAGGAATCTTCAACACAATGTGATAGTGTTGTCCTTCAGGGTGTGATATGATTTGATTCAATAGTCAGTACAGTGGTTTCTGAATTAGTTTTCAGTAGGGCATGAGTAATTTATATAACCAGCAATACAAAATTTTTATTTTAAGATTTACTTGAGAGCTTGAAACAACAAACAAGGATTTTCTAAATATTCATTCAGGTCCTCTTTTGAAAAAAAAAAAAAAAAAAAAAAAAAAATCTTGTACCTACTCTGAGCAGTCCAGTTAATTTTCAGTTTATAAAAATCACAAAGAAGGGGTTATTTACTTGCATGAGCTTTCAAAAGTGAAGCTTAGCACTTTTTGTCCCAGCAGATGAACACAAGAGTCCAATGGAATTATGAAAATCTGTTTATGAGCCTAGGATCACAGTGACATAAAGAAACATAGTCTGATATCTGGTGTTATCCGTGGGGTTAGAAGTCTCATTACCCAAGAACAATTTTTCCTTCTGAAATTTTTGGAAGACAGTCAGTGTGTGCTCTTCACTATTCTGGAGAATAAGGCAGAGCCTGGGTATCCCATAGAGAAAATGCTACAGATACATTCAGTTTTTCAGCCCTGAGGTTACCCCAAGAAAAATCACTGTACAGTTTGACAGAAACAGTACGAACAGCTCTTCTGCTAGGTGCAGCAGTTCCATAAACTGCGTTCATAGATTCTTGTAGTGCAGTGAAACAATCTGTTGTATAAATCTAATATCAGAAGAATCATTTTCCTAAAGTTTTGCTACATTAAAATAAACCCACAAATTTCAGAATCCCCACAGCTGGGGCAGTGGGTGTGGTATGTGACTCTGCAAGTCGCAGTTGTCACAGAATAAAGGAAACAAGAAAATGCAGAAAATCAAGTTGGAAGACAAGGGACACAAAAAATTAAACAATCTCAAAGAATTTGAGGGTCCTTCTCTAGTACAAGTTCAAATGATGGGTACTATTTACTGCACCTAGACAATGAAGAGCAATACAATATTTTAAAAATATTATTCTACCTCTTTTTTTTTTTCTGGATTTCTAGATAGGCAACATGTACCCTCTGTTCAACCCTTTCTATGTCTCTCAAAGCTTAGGCAGTTCTTAAGTCCTGATGCAAGTCTTTTGTGCTAGAAAAAATAAGAAAAGCTTGCTAGAATTCAAAAATATAGTTCAAAACAATAAACCTCCACCCGTTATCTCTCTCAGCTATATACACAACTGTATATGAAAATAATCAGATCACCAGCATCAGTACTGAAAACAGAATATCAAAACAAATGTCCATGAAACTGATCCCTTCAAACACCATTGACTCCTAGGTTGCTTTGTTCTTATCCATAAATAAATCTGTCCCTGAAATGAAGACTTTGAACAATGCTTTTTGACTAATTTACAGTTAACAAACCTTTGGTGTCTGTAAAAATGATACCAAATATGAAAAAAACCTCACTCCACTCTCCCTAGCATATAATATTTTATTTCACTTGAATGCTTGATTTTTTGCAATGATCCAGCAAAAGATTTGATGATGTGCCTAACATTAAGCACATGTAGTTACTCATTTGTTTAACTGCTTTGCTGGATGAAGGTCAGAGTGCTTCAAGCTTTAAAAGATGAAACCTAAATTTTGCCTCCTATCCTTTTCCCACTCTGAACATAACTAAACAAATAGCAAAACTGATTAAATCAGTGCAAACCTTAGTGCTCATTTTTGGACACGGGATACTGAATCAGTCAAACTTCTTTCGTTACCATAACATCATGAAAACCACAGAACTTGGATCTGGATTTAACAAAAAAAACAACAACAACAACAACAAAAAAATCAAAACAAACAAACAAAAAAAAGACATGACTGCTTGCTTTGTCCCATGACAGATGAGTAGTCTTGAAATTACAGGCTGGAGCCACCATTCCTTGCTTACACATTTAAGAAGGGTAAATCACATTATTAACAAAGGAGTAGTCCCAGCCACAGTCACGTGGCAGGGGTTATGGCATCAGGAGGCTAAAACCCTTGTCCCATCAAAGAAACCTATGTGTTTACTCCAATAGCTGATTTTAATTTTGAGGGAAGTTGCTTGTGCTCAGTACCTGACAGGAATGGTCCATGGAGGAAAGGTTCCTTTGAGTGAGACTATTTGTGTGAGCGAGAACCGTTCACCACCACGAAAAGTCACATAATCAGCCACTTAACTTGAAAGCCCAGTACACTCTACAGAACAAAACCAGTGAGCAACGTGTCCAATTAGTCACAAAGACTCAGTTGCTTTTTGATCACATTTTATATCCTTCTCTTGCTACTCGAAGAGAAATGCAACAGATACAAATGCATGTGACATGTCAGTCTTCAACTCTCTTTGTCAAATGGAAAAAATTACAGCACAATTAAATGACAGTCCCATGCTAAATACATTGAAATGAAAACAGGCTTTTACAGCATCATTCCAGTCACATTCTCTAGCAGTTGGTTTATCACTTAGCAGTACTGCTCGGCTAAGCCGTTATTCTTTGCTTGCTTTTTGATCAATTTTACAGTTAACCTGAACTTCTCTGATCAATCAGATCTTTAGATATTCACAAGCTCAACCTTAGGAAAAGCCAGAAACCTTAATTTAATTATTATCCAGTGAGCCCATATGAAAGTGTGCACATAAAAGCCAGTATCCATACTAGTCAATTGTTTTTCTTCAGTGGTGAGAACAGTATTTATACTGTGTGACCTTTACAGAATAGAAAAGTAGTAGAAATACCTTTGACTGCTGTTAGTGTGTAGACATATGGATTCTGAGATGTTACCAGGCAGTTCATATGCCTACTTAAAGAATTTTCTCTACATGTAACAATCTTGATTTCTTCTCAAGTAGGAAACAAATTTTCTTCCTTTTTCTTTTCCTTCTTCAAAAAGAGTTTATTATATTGTCCTCTTGTCTCTGAGCAATATAATTCTCTGATCCTAAAAACAAAGGTCCTACATATAAGAAGCTCTGACAGAGATTAACTGTCAACACAATGACACAGATTCAAAACATGGTACTGAAATCTGTTTCTGAGCAAGCAAGAAAGATGATCTGTGCAAATGAAAAACGTGCTTTCTGAGAAGTGGGTGGAAATGGGTACTCCTAACATTGAAATCAACTAGAAAAGTCAGGTAGAAAAAGCTTTCTAAGACAAATTAGTCTACCTTATAATTCCTTGCAAGGGCAAAGGTGCATAGAACCAATCCTGACAAATTCCGAATGCCTCTTGAGTGGTACTGACTCATGTTATTTTTAAGTTCAGTGTTCCCTTTTCCAACTTGTCACCATCAGCCCCAGAATCAGAAGAAGAAGGTGGGGAGGCAGGAAAGACAGAAAAAGAGAGAATGAGAAAGTAAAAACAATGCCTTTTGGGTGTAAACTTCATGGACTAACCAAACATGCCTGCTCAACGAGTCTGCGAGCCTGCAGCTGTTCAATGACTGATTCCGTTACCATAGGTAGTACTAAATAATACAAATTGCCATGTGAGAATATAAGACCTATTTTTTACCCCTCCAATCAGGTAATAAACCATAAGACTTAAGTACGATCACATGACTGAGAAAACAATTTGTTAAAATGACACAAGAGGTTTGGAATGCATTACCACTAAAATCTTTCAACTGCTCAACAATGTATACAAAAGTATGTATACAATTTTAAAATAGATACAGATAGAACATGGGGATTCTGACATTCCAGCACCTTTTAATTAGTATATAATGAACCCATATCACTGACAGTGCATCTTTTATCATGTTAAACTGTTGAGACTTTCTGCTATAACTCTCCAAGAGACAAAATAGCTGTAGCAAACTGATAACTCAGCAAAGTAACCTTAGCAAAACTTGTAGCCATTTTACTTACAATATTCCCTTGTAGTGCAAATATTGATGCCTTCTCATTGGCTTGGGGGACTAACACAAAGAAAACCCAAATGAAAAAGAAAGATGAACAGCTGGAAATGTGAAAATAAATAAATTAACATCTCAGTATCAGATAATTATCTTTTTTCTAATATGTGCTTTGTCTCAACATTGATTTCATGAGTTAACAATCAAAAGCACTCCTACTAGAATTCATAGAAAACCTCCAGTTTTCCCCAAGAAAAGAGCGATCACACCTTTCTACTACATTACAGGTAAAACAGTTCATTCTCACCATACTAGCCTCAAAATATTACACTATAAAAAGTACATTTGATTTTTAAAAATACCTATGGATTTTTATAAAATGCAGGTACAAGCACTCAAGTAAATGACAGTCTTCTGGTTCAAAAATTCAGTTCACAAATTGCAAGATGTGCAGCAGACATGGATGAGTTTAAAAAGATCATATGTAATTTGTTTTTATTATGTCATGTGTCATCCTAACAAGATAATTTTAGAAATTAGACACTTTGTAAACTAACACCTATAATAGTTTTGTTTCCAGTCGGGATTTAAAGTGGGATTAAGGGAGAACAGGCCTTCTGCACACAGGACCTCATCTTTCTACCAGCAAATAAAAGAGACTGACTAAGTCTATTCACTGACAATCGAAAAAGAGACAGAGAATACGCAGAGGCTGTATAATGTGAGTTTATGTCAGAGGCAGTGTGACTGAGACTATAAGTGAACAGCAAAACCCCTAGTGATCCACAATCATACGAATGGTATAATTTCCTGTAGTGACACTGCTGTTGGTCTCACCACTTGGTTGCCTCAGCTAATCACCTCATTTGCTTGCTTCAGCCATTTGGTGAGATAAAGAATGAGGCACAAAGGGATGGTAAAGTATGGTGGCACCAAGGGAATGAAAATTAAATGAAGATATGTGAGGTTAAACTAACAAAGGTAAATGTATGGTATTGTTTACACTGCTTTTTTGCCTGTGTAGGCCCAGTATATGAAGAGGTACTGCCTCACTGCAACGTAGTGGCTCTGACAGAATATCCCGATGCAGTTAGATGTGTAAAGTTGTGCTTTTCCCCAGTGGCTACACAAAATTCTTAGTACTGGCATGTCTCAGAACATGAGACTTAAGAAACAAAAGTGGGTAGAAACTTCTGCATGCAGATATTCACATAAGCTATAAACACGTAGACTATGAGAATGGAGATGACACACACAAAAATTAATATTAACATCATCTTTTAGGATAGTCATCAAATTATGATGCAAAATGAAGACTATTCCTCTACCACTTCAAATAGACAGTTAATTCACTCAGACATATTCTTAGCATCAAACAACAGCAACAAAAAGTTGGGAATAGCAATCTCACAGCAACCTGTGCCCTCTTGATGGGCACAAGCAAGTGTGACTCTATGGTAGAGTAGGGACTTTACCCTGCACTCCTGAAATACTTTCTATGGGCCAACTGAGCTGCTCAGCCTTCAGGGCAATGCTTATTACAGGCTAGCAGTGAGCGAGCAGCTCAAGTGTTCAGTGTGAGCTGCACCTTTAAAATGGTTCTTTTGTCCTGTCTGCAAGATGAATGTAGTTTTCTGAAACCAAGTTTCTTTAGCCTAGTTTGTACAGGTATGGTGGCTGGCAATATCTGCAGCCAAGTTTTGTAAGGTACGGCTCTTGAAGGTACCTCATATACTAGTGTAAGTGGTAAGTAAAATAAGAAGAAAATGATGACATTCTTCAAGAAACAGCTTTAGGTCCTTGAAAAAGATTATTTCGGTTTGCCTGCAACTGTAAAAATGAGTTTCAGGTAATAGCTTTTCTTTTATATAGTAAATGATAAATGAGCATTTAAACATTGACTCATCCACCAACGAAGATATAAAGAACATAAAAACTCACTGTGCTAACAGGGAGTATGAGGACTAAAGTCACCTGATTTTTCAACCTGGTGATTACACCATAAGGATGTTCATTTGTCTTTACTTCCACTCCAGTGTTCCAAAAAGTATATATATTTCCACCAAAGACAATCAACCCTTTTAGCTTCTGCCATTTATATTTCTGCACTAACCCCCATAAGAGTCTTCTGTACAAAGTTCATGGGTCTTTTATGACCATAAAGACTATAACTGAAATATTCTGACCTCAGGATATCTAGAGAGAGAAAAAATACTAAAAGAAACCCTTCTCTAGTGTTCCCCCCCTCACTCAGTATAGGATTAAATACCTTAAGAAAAAATCCTGCGAAAAAGAGCGTTGCCCACTTTGATTACCAATAGCAGTTCACACAATCAGCTCCTCTTTTAGTCCCAATGTGACAGGAATGAAAAGTAAAATCATTATTTTGGGCCCAAGATTTTTTAAATGGGGGAAAAAAAAAGTCATCTAAGCCAAAATAAAAGAGTATGAGGAGGGAGTTTTACGATTATTAACACGGAGGTTTTCATTTTTCCTGGAAAATAACTTTCTAAAGCTTTTATAATGAATACTGATATGAGAGAACTCCAACAGCACAAACAGAAATTCACCTCATAGTAAGTATTATTTAACAGATCATCTGAATTTTAACATTTCAAGAGAGAACCTGTGTTCATGGTGAGTGAGAAGTATAATTTCTAGTCAAGGTTTTATTTCACTTGTCTCCTGCATTATGAAAGGAAACCATAGGAAGTAAGTTGTTAAGATTTACTGTGTTCCATGCAATGAAATCTTACACTAGGTTTTTGGAGGCTTTGGTCTGGGTTTGTTTGTTCTGAATCAAGAAGAAAATTACTCAGTGCAGTAGTACAGCCTGCATTTTACATTTCTTGTATTGAAATATAAAATACGTTTCTTAGCTTTCCCACTAAACTACCACAGATATGCTTGCTCTAAGTACATGCAGCTCTTTGAAAACAAATCAAGATCTTAGCTATTTTTAGCAAATACACATTTTCAAGTAAAAGCACACCTTTTATGTTTTCTTCATCAAGCTCTTTGTCTATTTGCTCCAATAAAATGGATTCCTCCTACTCAAATCCTTGGCATACAGACAATATTGCTGTAAGTTTTGGAAGTGCCCTGCACATAGTGAACACTATCACAAAGAAAACAAACAAATAAATTAAATTACTCAGACATTTAAAAGTAGAAATTAACTTATTAAAATGCTCATGAACCTGTTAACTGGAAACTTTCAGTCAATGAGGAAGTAAGAAAGAAAGTTATTTGGTTCAGGCATGTGATTTTTCCCCTCTGTTGACTGATGTGCAAATATTGAGCTCATGAGTTTGGTGAGATTTGCTTTGTAGCATTCAAACCCTTTGGAAAATAGTTGTCTGCAACTCTGTGTGAAAGCTACTACATCCTATAAATGGTTTCCTGTGATCTGAATACTGAAATAAAAATAGACCAAGGATGCTGGAGAGGGTGTAAATTAACTAGGGTCTTCAATCACTGGCATTCCAGCAGTCAGAGAGTAATTCCTTAATCAGAGTAAAAGTACAAATGAAGGATAGAGTCAGCATGCAAAGGGGTAAAAATACAGTTCAAAGCAGAACATGCTCTGTAACATCCACATGCAAACTTTGTCATTGCAGTAGAACAAATGAGGCACGTTTGACAGTAATGCAATAGTTCCAGCTTACTTTGTCAAACACTTTCTGTTGCAGGATGTTGCATTTAAGATGTTTACAACTTTGCCAGACTTTAATACTTTGGGCCAAAATACCCTCAAAATGAATTGTTTGGTAAAGTTTAAGCAAAAACAGTAGAATTGTTTCTAAAATGATGTTAAGGAGAAAATGTTGACATTGCAAACAAAATCAAAAAACCTCTCCAAATCCCACCTGCATTTCACTGAGAAATATGATTATATGCTTTGAAACACTGACTGAAATTTTGGCAGAGAATTCACTGCAAGATCGGAATTTTTGTCTTTTGTTGTCTCTAAAGGCAAAAAAAAAAAAAGCTCCCCTTATTTAATGGAGTCTTAGACTTGGCATCAAAAAATTTCCCTGAGGATTCAGCCTGCTTTGAGGACATTCCAGTCTATGGCTGCCAGGGCAGTACAAAATGGCAGTGCCCCATCAGGCTTTTCTCCCTTTGTGCCCCAATTCAAGGACTGAGAGTAGGGACACTCTGCTTTCCATACTCCCCATCCTGGCTCCCAACACCTCCACCAGTGTATTTTGCTGACCAGAAAGGTCTCTGTGCAGCCTAAGAGACTAAGCACTCCCCAGAAGAGCTACCTTAAAGTGAGAGCTTGGGCTGAAGTGTAGACAAATACCCCTGCTATTCCTTTTAGCTCCATCCTTGCCTCATTCCCTAGGAAAGAAAGCATGAAAAGTAAACCAGCACATGTGGTTGTGGGCACAGGGATCCCCACCTCTATTGGTAGAGAATTTGAAGTTCACTGAATAACTCAGAGGTTTCAGCAACCTTAACTGTGGCATTTCTTGCCTTCAGAGCACATTTTAATACTTAACCTTAGCATTCTTCCAACACGGGTTTTAAATACGATACCCTACTTGCATTTGGAAATGAGCAGCCACCATCCCACCAGGTTTCCAGTCCTAGTCACTCCCATTTTAAAAGATACACCCTAAGGACTGACACACATAATTCAGGTTTTGGATCACAGTAACCCCTCTGAAACCTCCTGTCTTGGCTGTCAAAGAAATTGACCTTTCTCAGTTTAAAGGTGCTTTCTCATAGGAATCCTCTCAAAACATAAAGGTTTTTAACATCCATCCAAGAAAAACAATATCTGAATGTCTTTTGGAATTTAATTTTGGGCTTCTGAATATATTCATTTGTCATTAGTAATGTTGGGGCTGACTAAGGTCTTCAATCACTTGTCCAAAGGCTAAATACATATATATATATCTCGTATTCTACACAGAAATTCAATAAAATACAGACATTAATAAACAACTTAATAAATAATAGTCTTTAAGAATTCCTTGAACTGTAATGCTGCATTTCAAGCCCTTCATGCCAGACAGCTTCCACAGCTTACATGTACAATCTGAGTCATCAGACCATTTAACTAAGGTTGAATGTTGTATGTAATTATACGTTATACCCCAATTTCCAAAATGCTGAGCTTTGGAAACCTTTGCTGACTTAGAAAATAAGGCTTAACTGTACAAATAAATGGCACGTAAGTTGATCGCTACATCCTTTCTATAGCACAACAGCTCCATGGTTATATTACACTTTCTCTCCCCCCATCTGCACTCATTTTTGCTGTTTCTAAATTTCCATTTTGTGACAGAGGATATTCTCACTCAAACAATTTTTAGTGACCAGAGAGAATGAGAGGCCTGAGATGTCATATGGACAAGTATGGCCCAAGTATAGAATCAGGTCATGCTGGGCCATATACAATCATCAGAAACAGGGTCCTTGCAAGAGCGACTATTCCCATGTAAACGCTGAACTGCCTTTTACCTGTTCCTACTGACTGTGGAGAGAGCCAACCCCAACTGAACTCCTACCTCAGGCATTACTGAGGTACCTGAAGTTATAAGAGAAAATCCCACCCTTTGTCAGAGGGGACATGGTGATTTTGCTAAGTAAGCAGTCTGCAGAAATGATAAAATCCATAGGGAAATCCTGCAGATGTTGAGTAGTCCACAGAGATAAAAGCCTTAAAGTTCCTCTACACAAGCCTCTCTCTTCCCACAAAGCAATGACAGTACATCCTTCAGGTCATTTCCTCCCTTTTGCTAAGATTTCATCACCACACAGTGATGGAACTACATGAGAGTTAATGCTGGCTGCCTTAAAGCCCCAGGTGTAGCCAGGCGTAACTACAGTCTTTAGCAGAGAGCCACCAGGTCCCTCAAACCAATTGGAAGCTTTGCAGCTCTGCTAGCTCAGATGACCATCAGTGTTTATTAGCTCAGGATGAACATCCCATATCTACCTTGCTTGCAGTCACAGAAAAAAGTCATACCTACTCAGAGGAGCACAGAAAAGACAATGTGGGTGTTTCTATTCCCTTCTTTCACATTCCACTGCTTAAAAGTGGTCTATGATCTTGTAAGAAGGCATCTCAAAAGTCACATAGAGAAGAAAAGCATATTAATCAACTTCCTGTACGCAGCTCTTCC
>NW_010287779.1:72012-72254 GCF_000700745.2 Antrostomus carolinensis
ATCAACAATAATCACCAATAAACACAATGCCTAAACTATCTGAATTTTGCAAAACCTGACATATTTTTGGTTTGGGCAAGCGTGGGGAGAGGACGTGCATCCATAGAAAGGAAATGAGAGAGACACTGCAGGCACCACTAGGAATACAGTGTGTCTGCTTGACCCCAGCCTTCCTTCTCTAGACATGCAGAGCAATTTCCAAATGATCACAACAAATTTAATTTTAAGCAAAAAAGAGGTTG
>NW_010287780.1:0-2001 GCF_000700745.2 Antrostomus carolinensis
GGGGGTTGGGACACATTTTACCCCCCTCCCCACCCTAAAAATAACCAGAGCTGTGAGTTCTGGGGTCGGGGGTCTCATGGGAATCTCTTCATCCCACCCAGCCTCTTCCCCTCGGAGCACCCCAGCATCATGCGGCGGCGCTGAGGCGGGACGAGTTCTCCCTTCCTCACAGGTAAGACATGAAAATTTCCTTGGAAAAGCTCTTTTTTTGGTCATTTCCATGAGGTTTTTTGTTCCTTGGATGATCAGAACCCCCCGAGGAGGGTTTTTTTCCGTGTCTGAAGCTCTTTCCCCGAGCGCAGGAGAATCGGGAGACGCTCGGTCGCCGTCGCTCTTTGGTTCTCTTGTAACAGCTCTCACACCTCCGTGGCTCTTGGGGGTGTGGGGATCACATCAACCCCCTCCCCAGGTGTTGGCATCCAGCTGGGAATGTTGCAGGAAGGACCAAAAAATGCCCCAATTTTGGTTTTTTTCTCTGTGTTTTCAGTTTGTTGTGTTTTTTCACACCCCCGTCGCCGTTCCCAGCGCGCTTCTGCTCTTAACACTCAATTGAGCTGCAATGATTTATTTTGGGGGGGGTGTTTGGAAACATCCAGGTGCTGTTGAGTCCTTTGGGGTCCCAGTTGAACACCAAACCCCTCAAAACCAGGTGGTTTTGGTGCATTGGGAGCAGAAATCACCATTTTTGAACTCTCTAGTGCTCCCTTGGCTGTGAGCGTGGGGCAGCCGGGGCTGCGCCGGCCAGAACAGCCCGACCCACCCTGGATGAGTTGTTAGTGGGGTTGGAGAATCACCTGCCTGATTCAGGGAGCATTTTTGGGCTGTAAAACTATGAATTTGTGTAAATCTTTTCCCTCTGGCCACGCTTTCACTCAGCTGAAGGTACCTGGAGCCAGAGATGAGCACCCGGTGCTTTATTTTCTGCGTCTTCCCGTCGACGGTGACACTTTATCCATCAAAGATGAAAAAACCCCCCCCCCAGAAGTCTCAGGGTCAGTTTTTAATTGTGTTTCTCTAGTTTTAATTGACTTTTGGAATAATTAAATGGGCTGCAAGGGTGTGGAGTGACTCATAAACAACCACAAATTGGGTTTATTTGAGAATATCCAGCTGCGGAGCGCGGCGCTGAGGAGGGTGCGACCGATCTGAGAGCTGTGGAAATAACAAAAATAATAAATAATTTAAAAAAAAAGGTTTGAAATATAAAACTCCAAAGTTTGAACAGTGGCCAAAGAATGAGCTACTGGCTGCCAGTATAAACATGGGCTGATCCCAGTAGCCTTTTAAGGCAAATCTCTTTAGTTTTGGTGAAGAAATAAACCTGTTGGATGTTTGGGGTCGTCCCCAGCGCAGGTTGAGGGAGGAACCTTTTAGAAAGATCCCTCCTTTTAGAAACCTCCTGGTTCCACTGAGAAGATCCCACTTGGCTATTCCCAAATCCAGGGAATTCATGGGAAATACTATTCCCAAATCCAGGGAATTTCCACATCTTTGGGCATGGAAATAACCACGGAAATTTCCAGGGAAGATGCCGATGAGATCACGACGGCTCAGGTTGCGTTTCAACTCCTTCCCCCTTCCCAGCTGTTTCCCAAACACTCATTATCTTTATTTACACTTCTGGAGGTGACATTTATTTTCCCAACTCTTATCAAATCGACCAGAAGGAAACTATATCCATCAAAATAAAGATTAAAAAATAAAACAACAAAACCCACCGGAGGATTTTGCTCCAAAACACCCCAAACGCTCTTTGTTGGCGACGCCTTTAACCGCCTCGTAGAGCTCCCCGCCTCCCTCTCCCTTTAGAAGGTGGAAATTTAATCACTTGACATCTCATTAATTGCTGGGAATGAGTGGAGTGAACTGGTGTGTGGCCTGAAACTCGGGAGCAGCCGGGGGAGAGATCAGGAGTGGAAGGGATGAGGTTTGGGATGAGGATGAGACCCTGAATCCACCCAAAAACCGGGTTCAGATCCTCCGCGCTCTGTTTTCCTGCTG
>NW_010287780.1:2035-2295 GCF_000700745.2 Antrostomus carolinensis
GGTTGGTGGGTGTTTGGCAGATTAATTTTCCTGGTGGTTAATTTGTGGCTGATTTGGTGCTGCCAGAGAAGAAATAATTCCCTCTGAACATCCTTTTCCCGGCGTTGCCAGAGACCCATGTACCTGGCGCGGCAAAGAGCGGCCGTTACCCCCGCGTGGCGTGTCCCCCAACTCCACAGGGATTTCCCATCCGTGCTGCCAAATTTAATATCCCCAAAATGACAAAATTCCCCCCCAAAATGACAAAATTCTCCCCAAAA
>NW_010287781.1:0-3425 GCF_000700745.2 Antrostomus carolinensis
ATTTTATTAATTTTTTCCCCCGAGCAAACGTTGCCGAGCGCAGCTCTTTTCTGAGCCTTCAGCACCGTGTCCACACCACGCCATGGTGAGGAGCAGTCAGCATGTCGGAGGTCGGGGGGGGTGGCTTTTCCACCGGCACCCCGGGTTCGAGCAGCCCATCCTTGTTTTGGAAGTGTACAGTAGTGCAGTGTGACCGATGTAACTTTGACTTACAATGTTGACATGTCTCAGGTTCATGTGTTTTGATTGGTGTTTTCCGTCTCAGGTAGATTTGCAAAATTTCGGCCCCACACATTGGACAGGAAAAAAAAAAACAACAACAACATAAAAACAGGATAAAAACCAGGAAATTACGAATTTTAGTTGTATATTGGTTTATGTATTTTTTCTTCGGTATACAGTGCACTGTTTGAAATGTATTGTTGAGTATTACTTTGTACAGCTTTAGGTCATTAGGATTGGGAAGCGTGAAGAAAGAACAACCTTGTTTAAAGGAGTGTCACAAAGGAAGGACGCGGAACTGATGCTAAACAACCTTGTTCTTTATTCACCCGGCCTTTTGATTTTTTTCCCCTTAGGCCAGTTCTGTTTTAAGGTGTCCATGGAAGATGTTACGATGTAAGAAACTCCATATCCATCTGTTCCCATTCACATTTTGTATTGGTTCATGTATCCCATTTTTACAAAGGAAAAGAAGTACTATAAAATATCTGTCTTCTTAATAAAAAAAAAATTAATGTTACAAAACTCAACCTCCCTCTTGTGCTCTTTATCCCCTGCCCTGAGGCAGACGGGGGTGCGGGGTTAGCGGGGCGGGGGGCGTGCGGGGTGTGCCGGGGCTGCGCGGCTCCGCTGCGGCTCATTGCGATGTGCTGGCTCCGCTTCCCATCCCCAGCGTTCCCGTAGCCTGAAATCCCCCCGTAAGGGATCTCGGCTCAGGGCAATTCATCTCCAGGCTTCCAACTGTAGAATCATTGGGTTGGAAAAGACCTTTTGAGATCATTGAGTCCCAACCTTAATCTCACTGGGCGCCCGTCCTGAAGCCGTGATGCTCCGGTTGTGTCTTCCTGTGCTGTTCATCCTGCACTGGCGTTTCCTTGGGGAGAAAACTGATCTGTGAGTGGAATTCCAGTCTTCCCGAGCTGCTGTGGGGCAGCCCAGGCACAAGCTCTGAATAGCAGAGAAACGGTGAAATCCTGTAATGGTCGGGGAGGGTCGGAATACGCCACCTCCTTCGCCCCGCTCCTGTCCCCAGTTCAGTTCTGGTCGTTGCTGGATTTTCTTGTGTCTCCCTTGAAAACACTCGGGGTTTCCGAATCGTAGCGTGTGATGTCTGCTTGCCCGGAATCACCAAACCCCCAGGAAAAGCGTTGCCGCAGGGAATCCGTTTTGGCTGCAGCTGAGTCTCGGCGTAGCTGCTGATGAACCCGGTGCTGGTTCCTCCAGCTGCTGAGCCATTTCCAGTGCGAGGACCTGAGAATGTTACTGGGGTTTATGGGATAGAAGAAAAGGGTCATTACCTCAAACAAGAACAGAGTGTTTGCCCTGCACTTTGTATTTTCACAAGTTGCCTAAATCATTTGGTCCTAATTGCACCATTATTTTATTAGGTAAGTAACACAATTCTTTTTTCGTTTTTTTTCTTAACCAAATACAGGGAGGAATTATTTTAACTTGGTAAACGAGTCTGCCTTGCATAATTACCGCCTTTTCTGCCAGGCTGATGTTGCTAAAAGTGGAGGCTTTGGAGGCTTATGCTGTGTAATGAGTGATCAATGACACTTTAACTGGGAGCAGGTGGAACGCCCCCGAATCCTGGGCTCAGTGACTGGAATTACTGGTGAAGGAGCAGCGGGGAGCTGGGGTGAGCGCGCGACTGGCAGCATCGATCGGCACTGCCCGCTCAGCTCTCATCAGAGCCTCCTGACAAGGGGCTAATGGCTTTTCTGAGGATCCAATCCCATTTTTGAGGCAGCGGCTGCTGGCGTGCTGCCTGGGATAATATCTGCTCCAGGCAGCATCGATCGGGCGGGGATGGACCCCCATCCTCTTCATCCTCTCCATCCTGCTCATCCTCCTCATCTGAAGTGCAAAGTACTTCCCAGTGAGCAGGATGCTGCTGTAACTCTGGTACTTCCACTTTGCCAACCATTCGCAGCAGATTACCTCCCTTGCCTGTGTGACCCTCCTCTGACTTTAAATGGACACTGTTTTATCTGGTGGTATCATTCCAGTGAAGAGAAAAACCACAAATTCCATCCAAAAAAGCAGCACTCGGGCTAATATTTTAACATCTGAATTAGTGCAGCTGAGAAAATCCTTTCAGCCCCATGGCCAGTAACAGTTTAAACTAGCCTTGTCGTTGCAAAAGGCAGCAGGGAGGCATTCCCTGCTGCATCTCAGGTCTTTCCTGAAAATGTGAATATACAAGGAGTGGGATGGGAGGTTTTTATCTGATGCTTGTAGGGAAGGGACAGGGAAGGTGTTTGTCCAAAGCTCTGCTTGCCCTGCTGCTGTCCTGCGAGCTGCAGACAAACTGTAACAGAGCAAACACACTGCGGTTAAACAAATAAACTCTAGTCACATAAACAAACTCTAGTTAAATAAATGAAGTCTAGTTAAATAGCTAAACTTCAGCAAAGTCACCAAACAAAGGCAGAGACAGTGAGCTGTGCCAGCTGCTTGGCTGTGCCGTTTGTCTGGATGCAGACAGACAGACGGACACTTGCTCTGTGCTGAGGAACTCATCAGCACGGCACACGGACGGGCAGACGCTGCCTGTGGAGCTCTCCCACCCCTTGTCCCTGTCAGCTAAGGCCCAGATAAATTAATACCGGATTTAACCCGCGTGTCTCTGCCTGTCTACCCCACAACCTGGGCTCTCCCACTCTGATTTCTCCTCAGGTTCTGCAGGACGGCAGCAGCAGTGCCAGGAACAGACCTGGGGCAAGGCGGGCAGAGAGGAATAAAGACGGTAGATGGAACAGGTTGAAGGCTCTGGGCAGCAGCAGTTCAGCAGCTCCTCCACTCTCAGTCCAAGGCAGCAGGAAGTGTGGGCACTAGCCTGGGGAAAGCTCTGAACTCGGGATGAAGAGGGGATGAAGGATGCTCAGCAGCCCCAGGAGGGTTTGTTCCTGTCCTAGGATGGTGCTGTAAGTGAGACCCCTTCTGCCTCCCCCCACCTTGTTGTCCTTGGCATCTCCCCCAAGTCCCTGCACGCCTGTGGAGTGGGATTCCCTTCCCTTTTCCCAACAAACCAGGCAGAATGGGATTCCCTGGCTGCCTTTGGATCTCTGTAGCGCTACCGGTGCAGCCTGCGTGTCGACACCTGGTCCTTGGCGCTCTGTATCTGGGGTACGGTGGGGTACAGAGCCTCCTGGGCTGGGACACCCTGGGTCAAGCACCCGCCAGCCGAGCTGCCCGGG
>NW_010287781.1:3500-3720 GCF_000700745.2 Antrostomus carolinensis
CGTGCACGCACCGGACGAGCAAGCAGATGTGAAGCTGCCAGCAGCAAAGGGAATATTTGATCACAGGCTCTCTGCTCTGTACTCCTCTCTCCAGGCTCCCCCGGGGCCAGTCCTCGCTCCCAGCCCCGCAGCCCCACTCCCGTCTGTGCGCCGGAAAGCGGCTCCTCCAAAGGACACTGGCCGAGGAATTGCAATAGGATGGGGAAGGGGACCTCCAGCC
>NW_010287781.1:3762-26800 GCF_000700745.2 Antrostomus carolinensis
CTCTCTGCTGTATTTTTTTGGCCACCGTTGTCTTTCCATTTTCTCCTCCCAGGCAGGCACTGCCCGGTCCCTCTGCCTGTTGCCAGGATGGGAGGTGCCCCGCACCCTCCTCACTGGGATGAAGGCTTGCTTGTGATTTCATCCTCTTTCTGCAGACGTGCCCCTTACTCACGCCATGCCCCACGCATTCATGCTTTGCAGCCTCTCCTACACTTCCCAGAGCAGACCCTGGCATTGACGCTTCTTCCTCGAGTCCTTTCAAGGAGTCTGGTGGAGCCTCAAGTCAAGTGTGAGACTTCGGACAATCTGGGACACAATCTGGGATGATTTTTTTTTTTTCCTCAATGTTAGAAAACCAACCTTTGAAGACAGGAGTGAGCTCCAGGCCTGGTGCAGCATCCCCAGGACCTCATCCATCCCCACATCCCAGCCCAGCACCCAGGGCAGGAGGTGAAGCTGGTTCCCAATACAGCTCCAGTGGGACCAGTCACAGGTAACTTGCACCTGGCCAGGCTGGGTGGGACATGGTGCCCAGAGCATCGCTCTGACAGTGGCCACGACCTGCCGAGGAGTCACACTCCTGTCTGCACCCACTGGTCAGGCAGCCCTTGCCTGCAGCCCCAGGAGCTTTGTTCTTTTTTCCTTTTTTTTTTTTCCTTTTTTCATTTTTTCCTTCTCACTTTTCCTTTTTTCCTTTTCCCCTTTTTCCTTCCCTGCCCGCTGCCTGTCCATAATCAGCCCGATTACATCTGGGTAATTTTCTCTTCTCTGGGTAATGCTGCTGTTGAGCAGGAGCGGGGAGAGTGGCAGTGTTTTTCTGTCACTAAGAAAGGTGTACGTGGCCTTGATTGCCAATGAAAAATTAAGGCCCCGTGTCTCGCATTCGTTCCTGCTTGATTACACACCGCTACGCAAACAAATCTTCACCCTGTTGCCGGAGGGGTGTCGATGATCTGCCTTTGCTTTCGCTCGCCTCTCCTCCAGCAGATCTATAACACATTTAATCTTCCCCAGTCGCTCTCCTCAGTTTTTAAATGTCTAATTTGCTGCCGAGCGCAGCTCCGATTCTCTCTGTGCCGCCGGTTTAACTCTCTGCCTCGTGTTTGGCGGGATGGTGAGCACGGAGCGTGTCCCAGCCTTTGGGAGAGGGACTGGTCAGGGGTCCTGGCATCACTAGCCATGGGAGCCCCTCATGCCAAGGCCAGCGGGCTGCTCTCCAGCCAGGCTTGGCAAAACTTCACTGTTTTGTCCCCAGGTGCTCAGTCACACCCTTCCAGGGGCGCAGGCACCTTGGGTTTGCTTTTTGGGCACTGACTGATGGAGATCTTTAGGTAGAACGGAGTGGAGTGGGAGTGGGTGCTCATCCATCAATCATGCAGTGATTAGAGACAGGGATCAGCTCTTCCTGCCCAGGAAAATGTGCCCAGTTTAGGGCAAACTGGCCGGATTGGTACCAGAGAGGGAAGCGGGATTGTAGGTGAGATGCTCAGCAGTTCCTGGGGGCTGCCCATCATCCCTGGGGTGGGAACAGCCCCTTCAGCATTAGCAGTGCTGGGTGATGCTGGAGCTGTGACCCCCTGCCTGTTCCTGCCCAGCTGGGGCCAATTTCCCCTCACCTGCGGGTATTTAATGCTCAGCCCCACCCAGCACTGGCAGTTGGGGGATGCTGTGAGGACACAGGATGGGGCTCTGCAGGTAAGGAGGGGTTTGGGGGGCGGGGCTGGCTTGGGGTGCACCTGGATGGGCCCTTCCTCGCAGAGGGATTCTGTGAAGTGGGGGGAAAAGCTCCTGGGGTTACCTGGTTCCTGTGGCCGTGTGGGTGCTGTGTTTGTGGGTGGCTGTGTTGCAGTGAGGGGAGGGTGTTGCTGCCCTGGGTGTCTGTATGGAAGGAAACCTGGGACCTCCAGGATCTGGAAAAGGAGCAGGCAACAGGAGGGAAGAAAATTCATCAGCAATAGACTGGCAAGTGCTGAGTCCATGGCTGGGTGGCTGGGGTGGGTTGGCAGATGGTTACACCGTGATGAGAGGGGAAATGAGGAGCAGGAATTGCTGAGGACACTCAGCCCTTTGTGTGTTCCATGCAAACTCCTCACATTTGGTTCAGTCTGGTCAGCAGCTTTCCCTGTTGGGAATAGCAGGATGGGACAAAGCGTGCCCATCCAATGTCCCTGGGCTCTGGAGGAGTTGTTATTGTCTACCCCATGGTGGTGGATGTGTTCACACCATCTACCTCGTTTGTACCACCTGTAAACAATGATTTGTGTGTGGGCATCCTGGTGATGGAGACCATCTCATCACTTCCTAATGAGAACAGTTTACTCCTCCTTTACTCTATGATCTCTGGAGCCTCTGGTGACCCCTGCCCACCTGCAGCCACAGCTCTCAGGACAACAGAGTCTGTCCTGGGCTTAAAAGAATATTTTACACAATATTTTCTTGTATGTTCTGTGCACAGTGTTGTGGTCGAACATGAGCTGAACTTTCTTCTTGCCCCTGTGTAAAGAAAAATATCATCTCATGCATACGTGTGTGTATCTATCTATATCTATATATATATGTATGTGCTGCTTTTTGGTTGTACTCTAGGGAGGTCTGAGGCTTTTCCTTCTGCTAGCTTTTATCTAGTCATGACTCCCACAATATTTAATCTTTATCAGAACCTGGAAGCCTTGTATTTATTTTATGGGTCAGTTGTTCATCCTTTTTCCCTTGATGTTCTTGCTGACGCTGGATAGTGTGGAGGGAGGGGAAAAAAAATATAAATAAATAAAAGAGGAGGGGAAAAATAGAAAGCCCAGCTTGTTTCTGCCCGTCAACATTTGTTCCAGCGACAGGCAAATAAATCAGAGCTCTGAAGGGTGATGGCAGGCAGATAAATCTGGCAGAGGAAATGGCTGTGTGAGAGGGATGTTGGCAATGTCCCCCCCCAGCCAGCACGTCTGGGCAGGATGGGGAGGTGACAACGGGCCAGGCTGGGAGGCCACGGGTGACCCAGAGCAGCCAAAGTCCCCATATCTGACAGGAAGGTGAAATACCCGCTGCTCTCGTGGTCATCTGCACTCTCTAGGATGAATAAAAGATCAGCATGTGTCCTGACTTGGCTCTGAGCACCCCCTAAAGCAGAGAGCGGGCTGGCCCTGCACACTTCATCCTCTTCTAAGAGAACCCGAGCGGTGTAGCTGAGCTGGAATAACAGCCCAAGTGTTGTCAGGAGACAACCAGCCCAGATACGGCGGGGAGACAACACTTCAAAACCTCATTTAGGTGAAGACAATGAGAGGGCTCTTGGGTAAAAGGAGAATTAATTAATCTCATTCCTACGTAGATACTTTTAATTAAGTGTAAGTTCGTGGTCTTTTAAAAAACAGTACATGGAGAAGAGCTCGTGCCTTTGTACGAGTCTGCCCAGCAGGAGGGTGGGGAGAGTGAGGCTTCTTCTTTTTTGGAGTGTTTTCAAGAGGAAGGTGCACCAGAGCAGACGAGGTCCCTTTGGTGTGAGCGCACAGTGAACTTCTCCTTCCTTTCATCCCTCCCCGTGCCTGCTAGAGGCTGCAGAGACCCTTCCCTTGGTGATCTCTGCTCCAGGGACACAAGGAAGAAAGGCAGTGCCTCAGTTTCCCCATCTGTAGGCACAGCTCCACACCCCAAACCCTGTCAGAAACCTCCTCTGGTGACTGATGGTTCAGGCAACTGCTGCCTGAAGCGCCGGAGGGAAGCAGAACAAAAAGGTCCATTTTATTTTATTTGCTGAAACTGAATTTCTTCCCATATCCTGAGCTCCCAGTTTCTTGAGAGCAGCCTGGATCCTTGGGGCAGTAATATCAAGGAAGGTGAAGCTTTTACCTGCTGCTTATTACCCAGCTCCCTGAGAAGGCAGCGCTGACTCCCCGGCCCCTGGAGCCCCCGAACGGCAGCAGCTGATCGATGGGCACAGTTCCATATTTATGAAGCGTGGGGGTTTTGACAGGTGTGGGGAATTCAGCCAAATGTGAGTCCATTTTCCCCAGCCCTTGCTTAAAATGTGAAGATGATAAACAAGGACGGGGGGTTCTGTTCGCGATAGCGCGTTTCCCCGCAGCCCTCTCTGGGGGAAGCCGCTCTTATTGGATACAGTTGGTGTGTTTTTCCCTCTTAGATTTAACAGGGGGGAAAATAAAGATGGAACAGGAACTGTGATTTTTTTTAGGCTGAGCACAGTGTGAGTCGAGCAGCAGGCTCTGCTCCTGAACATATAAGCAGAGAGTGACTCTAGCAGCAGGCTCTGCTCCTGAACATAGGGAATAAGCCAGCCTTTCCCCAGGAGTGCTGGTCCTGGCTGGGGCTCTGCGGCTCTCAGCTTTGGGGCATGGAGGAGCAAGGTCCCCCAGCACCCACCGTGAGGGTGCTCAGGCCCTCTGGAAGAGGAGGAAAGGGTTTTTCTTGGAAGCTTTTCCAGGAGCCTTCTTCCCGTGCCACTCCTTGTTGGATTGGCCCCATGTGCGCCATGGGAGCAGACACTGGTGTGATGGGACCTCCATGTAGGGCTTGGGACTGTCCCCTCTTCCAGTAAGACTGGCTTTGGGATGTGCTCCTGCTTTCCCACTTGCTTCCCAGCCTTCTTTGTGCCTCGCTGTGCCTTCCTCTCCCTTCCATGGTTTCTCACCCCAGCACTTTGCCCCCACTCAGCTGTGAAACCTATTTAAGAGCAGGAAGCGCTGTTGGGCACAGAGAGCTGAGGGAATCGGGACGGTTCAAGCAGCAGCAGCAGCCTGATGTGCTGACGGCATTTTCACAGCTCAGATCACGCTGTTCGGCAGCTGAGGCTGAAAGGGAAGCCAAGCCCTATCCCAGGGAGAGGGGGTGGGATTTAATAACCCCAGCGTGAGGTCTCTGGGAGCAGTGTGTGGAGCTTCCACATGCTGCCAGCGCTTGCCTGTCCACTCTGCCACAGAGCCCTGATCATTGACCACGTGTTGCTGGAGCCTTTTCAACCTGTTGGTAGGGAAGGAGGTGATGGGATTTGTGTTGGAATTTCTTTAGGGCACGGGAAGCTGCTGTTGTCAAGGACCTCCTGGCTGCTTTCTTGCACCATCCTCTGCCAAACCTCCCGCTTGCGGCATATCGTTCCACCTTCTGAAAGTGTAATTTAATTTTCCCAACTGCAACACTTGTGTTTGCAGACATATGGGTTCCCACCAACCCGTGTTGCTGCTCCAGCAGCCTCAGGCAGCTTTCCAAGAGCCCTGTCATGCAGAAAGGGCTTTAGGTTCTCTCCTCATGGCAGCAGCCAGGTGAAAACGAGAAAACCTGGTTATTCCTTCCCAATATATCTGCAAACGCATCTGTTTCCTTGGTTTATGGTGTTGTCCCGGATCCATCGGACAGACAGCGTGGAGGTGGCTGGGGGGTATTTCACAAAGCCTCTGTGCCAGCTGTGTGCTTGCTGCTTTGGATGGCTCAGGCTGAGCTGCTGCTCTTTCCTGGCTGGATGATGAAACCGCTGTCAGGAGAGCGGAGATCAGCAAAACGCCGCGTCTCCGCGGATTTACTGAACACTCGCGCGAGCGTCACGGCTCGGCTGAGTGTTTGCCCGTAACATATGGCACCCGAGCAGAACAGAGGAGGTGAGTTTAGACATTGAGGTGATGGAAATAGCAGGGAAACCTCAGAGCAGGGTGCTGGCAGTCATGTTCAGAACCCGGCTTCTCTGTTACCTCATTAACTGGGGAGCCTGCGGGACGGCTCGGAGGGAGGGCTGTATTTCCGAACCTAAGAGCTGGTGATGGCACGCTCCTGCTTCCCTGAGGCTCCGGCATTGTCTGCTGTGATTTCAGCAGGGAAATGGGCTTGTTGGTTATGTCGAGCTGCTGGAATCCATCTGAAGATGTGGTGTTCGCTGCCGCGATGGCAAGCGCCTGCGTTAGGAGGCGTTCACATTTAGCTGGTTGGTGGAGAGTGGCCTGGACCTCCAGAGAGGTGTGAAGGTGCACGACCTGTGTGGCTGTGGTGTCACCTACACAAAGTATAAACCACTGAACCAGCAGCAAAAGTATTTGTAGTTACTATAGGCTTGTTGGTTTGGGGTTTTTTAATTTTTTTTTTATGGACAAGGGGAAAATGTTGGGTGCTTCTGGTCCTGGAGAAGGTTTGTGAGATGTGGAATGCTCAACCAGGCAGCAATTAGAAAAAGGCAGCTGATTATTTTCTGTATCACTAACTATATAAAATAACTACACAGGGAAAGACTGAAATGTCGCGCAGGGTTGCCAAGTCCCCTGACCAGATTTGGGTTTCTCCCACTGTGTGTTGCCACCCGCTCTCTTTTCTGCATCTTTGCTGAAGAAGAAAACGTTTCTGCTGGTGTGAGGGCATCAGGCACTGCCCAGTCCTGCCTCCAGGTGCCCACGCAGGGTTTCAGGCTCACCCCACATCTGTCCATCACCGCAGGTGTAGCAGCACGTTGGGATGGGAGATCATCCTTTGTCCTTGCTCGTTTGGGTGCCAGGGCTTTGTTCTGCTTTTTTGTCCTTCGTTTTAGGGATTTGTTGTACCAACTGCTGAGCTTAAGGAAGGCGTTCGGCTTTTCCCCGGGACTGAAAAGAGCTTTGCTTGATTATCCTGTCATGTTTTGGTGAAAGGTGGGAACGTGGGTCTCCGCGGTCACCCCTCGGAGTGACAGGATGCTAATGAATTGAGAAATGGCTGCAGGTCTCCGCTGCCCACATCACATCTTCATTAGCATCCTTCTCCAGGCAAACGCAGTGATTAACGTTGTCACCACAAACAGGAACCGAATGAATAATAATTGCCCGTCTGCTGGAGGATGGTGCCAGGGCTTCCACGGCAACTGCACCTCTTGCTCAGCAGCAGAGCAGGAACCCTGCGGAGAACTTCCAGCAGCAGGTTGGATCCTTCCAGGTGGCCTTTGCTGGGGTCTTTCACCAGCTGTTGGATCTCAGTCTGTAGCTGGAATATCCTTTTGGGCCTGGTTGGAGTGAGGAGGAGTTAATGGTGGCTGTGCTGGAGAAAACTCTGTTAGGAACTCGGAGCTTCTTTGTCTGCCCATGAGTGCTCTCGTAGAACATCTGTGCTACTCCAGATGTGTGCTTGGGCTGGGCTCCCCTAAACTGAACCCAATGAGTTATAGGAAGGTTGTCACAAACTTATAGATCTGTTGGATGCTCTTTCCTGTCTATAGGGATGGAAATACCATCACAGGAGGCTGTGAGTGTCAGAGGGACAGGATTTGCCTAAGTTCTGCGGAGCGAAGCCTCCATCCAGACCCGTGCATCCACCAAAAAGGGATCTCATGTGCCTCGTTGGGTTGTGAGCTCCTTGAACCAAGAGCTTCCAGTCGAGAGGACTTGGAGGTCTCCATCTCTGATGCCAATGTCTGAGCTTGTTTAAAGTCAGGGAAAAGAGAGAACAGGATGCTTTTGGGATGCACATCATCTCCTTTCAGTGCAGGCATCTCAAACACAGCATGGGTGTCTCTCTGTTGATGAAGGTGGTGGCTTAGAGCACTTGCTTGGGTGCAGATATTCAGGTCCCTGATACCTCCTGCTCATCCCACAGCCTAGGCATCCTGCTACAGTCTCAGTGGAGGGACCCTGTCCCTTTCACTCCCCTCTTGCTTTCACAAGGAGCTTTTCATGAGATGGCTGAAGCTAAAGCTCTGACTTGTTACCCAGATGCTGTAGGAGCACAAACCCAAGAAACTCACAGAGGTCAAAGGAATAAATTACCAGAATTTTTAGGCTTTTGTGGGTTGTTTATCTCCCCGGTTCTCCAGTCGATCTAATCAAATGTGGATTTGCCACAATCACAGCTCACGCCAGCCTTCACCTGGAGGGTATTAATATGCATGACGCTCGTTAAGTGTTTGCTTAATTTTTATTTATGGAAACCAGAATCTGCCAAGTGTAGCTGAGCTGGGTGTGAGAGCACGTGAGAAAGACGTGCTGGAAGGGGAAGCCAAGGCAGCGAGCAGATCGCTGCGTGGGTCCTGGCAGGGGATGCTCAGCCTCGGCAGCCCCTCGGTCCAGAGCACGCAGCCGTCCTGCAGGATGCGGGTTGTCACCCCACAGCTGCTGGTGTAGGTGACCCTGGAAAACTTCCCAGTCTGACAGTCCCATGCAGAGAAGGGGACCTCAAGCGTGCACCTCGGGTGCTTTGTTTGGGGTCTGTGAATCTCGGAGGCTTTGCTGTGGATTTGCCAAAACCACACTGATAGCAGCAGCTAAAGGGCCAGATCCCGTGCCGGAGGATCTCCTTCCTCGTGTTTCCTCCTGGCGAGGATGGGAGCCCAAGCCCTGAAGTTTTCTGGGGTTTTGAGTAGATGAAAGCATCTCTGGTTTGGACCGACAGTGATGCGAGGCTTGGGGAGGGATGAGTGGCTGCTCCCTGCATCTGCTTTGCCTCCAAAACAAGCAGAAGCTGGTGGAAGCTGGAACACTTTCCTCCGTGGTCAGAGCCAAAGGAAATATTTTCTTAATTGTGTGCATAGGAAAACAGTGGGATTTTCCCCAGCTCCTTCTGGGGCCACCACATATCCCAGGGCTGGAATACACAGCACGGGGAAAAGCAGGAGCACTGGACAAACAGTAACAAACCATCTCTGCTGTCAGCAGCGGAGTTTGCAGAGATTTCTCTGCGGGCTACGGAGCTGGCAACGGGAGCACGATGTGAAACTGAAACGCTTGACCCCCCAACCCCAGATTACTGCTTAATGATCTGAACCCTGCGCGCCGTTCCTCTAATCTATGGGAGATGTGCTTCCAGCTCACTTAAACAGCGAGAACATCGTGTTCACGGGAGAGAACCAGGAGCTTTTCTGAGGGGGGATTTTCCTGCAAACAGCTCTTCTTTTCCAAGTGGCATTTGGGAAGGGAAAAGGGAAGGACAGGACAGTGTGTGTTTTTAGCATATATTCTTACCAAAGCTGCTCCAAGGTCTTCAGCCTGGAGGACAAGTTTCTCCAAGGCCCAGTTCCTCAGAGTCCTCCCGTGTGGGGCTGCTGTACACATCCCATCTGTGCTGATGGCAACATGGTCCCCGTGGCCATGTCTCGGAAGGGTCTGTGGAGATATCGCAGCTCTGATGTGTTACTTGGAGGCTGATGTAGTGTTTGCAGGTTCCCCGGCTGCTGAGATGCTCGGGGAGGTGGGGAAGGGACCATGTGATGCCAGCTGTCACCTTCTGCTGATGACAAGTCCCCCAGGTGGAGTGGGACAGTGGTGGCCAGAGGAGAGATGCTGGCAGTCTACTCCTCTTTGCTCTGGGATGGGGCATCATGGTCCCCTTCCACAGGACCACCAGGCCTCAATGTTTGGTCTTCTCTTCCCCCATCACCCTCCCAGGGTTTCATTGTGCAGCTGGAGCACAGAGTCAGCTGGCAGAGTAACATGATGGTCCAGGGGACAGGGGGTCCTCTAATGTCTGATGTGAAGGATGTTCTTCAAGCCAGGGCTTGGTTTCAACACAACATTGCCCGTCCTGTGCCCAAGAGCAGCAGTTGTGAGGTTCAGGGTGGTTAGAGCCCATCTGGAGGGGATCCTGGAGGACGTTTGAATATTCACTAAATTTAAAGGAGTCTAACCAAGCACAGTGTTATCCCTCAGGCTGAAAAACATGCAAGAAATCAGATTATTGAAAATCACCTGGTCTGCTCCACCTCTTAGTGGTTCTTTTACGGATTAAACATCCCACTGCCCGGTGGTTTAAATCAAAGAGATGTCATCCCAAAGCTTCCCTGACCAGCTCTGGGCATGAGAAGGTGTTAATCTAAACTGTGCCCAGCTCCCTCCTCTCCTCCCCGCCTCTGCGGTGAGTCTATAAATATTAATTTATTGTTGACCTGCAGGCCGCGTGGAAAGCTCCGGAGTTGCGTGTTTACAGCAACCCGGGTGCGTTTCAGCAGTCAATCCTAATCTTGAAATTGAGTCTAGAGTCAATATTTTCCCGGGTTTTCTTTTGATCTCTCCGGAGCAGCCAGCGGGTGTTGGCTCTGGCTGGTTCATCCCGCCTTTGCCGGGATCCGGCACCGCCGTCCCCATCCCGGCACAATAGCCGCTGATAGCAGCCGGCTCCCAAAACAAATCCTCAGAGCCGTCTCCTGGAAACCCTTAACGCATTCATAATGCGAGTATTTATGTATCTGAATTAAAAAGAGAAAGAGAAAAAGCCTTAACCTCGGGGAGGGGGGAGCTCGGGGAAGGGAGAAAGGTTGCGGTGATTAAAGCAAGCGCCGTTCGTTTGAGCGATATTAAATACGACGGGCATAATGACGACTGTGAGATCTGATAGAATAGAGAGAGAAGGCTGAAAATAAAGGGCTTGTATTTTTCCCTGATGTAACATAATGGTCACATTTTTCTTTCACAATGGTTTTTTTCTGAGATAAAGAACAAATTATACTGATTTGATTGCTACTTAGAAATACTTAAAATTGGAAAAGGCAGCAGGTGGGCATGGTTAGGAAGGGTGGTTATTTTAGCATAACAGATGCATGCGTAAAGAGCCAAGGTTTTTAATCGTGAAACCAAAAAATATAAAAAATTCCTGTGCAGTCTTTCTGTGCCTGCTGGGGAGGTGAGCAGGGGTGCGGGTGACACAGGGGGACAGAGGAGGACAGCTCCTCTGCCAGCGCTGCCGCCCAACGCGGGGCAGGACAAGCCACAGGAATGATCCTTGTGCCGACCGAGGGGTGTCCTGGTGGGAAATAAATCCACTATTGTCAGGCTGGTAAGGTGAGGGGATGATTTCACCAGGATACAAGGTGCCACCACCTGCGAGAGCTGCAAGGGGATGTGGCAGCGCCCAGGGTGCCAGGCAGGGAGGGACAAAGCCTCCAAAAGCACAGCCCTGCCTCGATATTCCCCTGAATAGAAGGACACGGTGATTTTTAATTATTGCCACAATTAAAAATAACTTGTTTACTCAGATTTGCGCAGTGCTAATAAATATGCCTTGGAAATTACTTAGTGAACCTTAGTTACTTAATAAAAACACCATATATAAAGCGGGCACAGTGCTCGGTAAATCAATTAATTCATGTTTAATTACTATCAGCGACTGGCCATCGCTCCAATTTGCTCCCAGAATGGACGCACTTGTTTACAACCCCGGATAAATAATTGCAGGGAGGGCTGAGGTCCATCGAAGCAGCAACGGGAGGGCAAAGCAAGCGGAACCACATAACGGCAGCACCATTGCAGCCAAAACTGTGAGCAACCAGGGACAGTGGCCACCAGAGCAGGTGGAATGGTACAAGGCTTGTGTTGATTTGCTTTAGTCATAGGACTCGATGACTATATCAGGATTTGCTGTGCTGATGTTTCTTTCCATCTCTCAAAACAAATATTCTGTTTCTTTATGTTTCTTATTTAAGGAAAAAAAGATTCAGGGTGTTTGTTTTCAGCTGTTCCCAAACGAAACTCCCATCGTTCATTTTGATGGTCCCACGAATGGTGTGAGACCAAAAGCTGAGATAGAAGCAGAACTGTTAATTCCAAAATCTTGTTTCTATAAAATCTCCAGAACGTTTCATTTCTTGAAAGTAGATTTTATGTTTCTTTTCTAATGGTATTTTAAGAACATCTTGGATTCTCCTGGGATAGTAAATCAGATTCTTATCTCCTGTTGTAATGAACTCCTTGCCCAAACCTGCCTTCCCCAACCTTTATTGCCATGGAAAGACATAAAGCCCTCGTGCCTCAGAGGAAGGGCTTTGCAGACCCGATACCGGTGCACGTTCCCCATGGACCAGATTTTGGTGAGGACCCTGGTGTGTTTCTCTTTGGGATGTTTCCATAAAACCAAAACCAGAGTGAACACCTTGTGTTGTGATTTTTCCACAGCTTATCCATGTCATTGGAAGGCAGAAGGGACTATTTGCTTCTGTAGCCTGTCCCTGTTAAATATTAAACATGTGGGTCAATTGGATGTGTTTGTTGTGGGCATCAGTCTGGTCGTGGCAGGACAGTGGGAATGGTCCCTTGTCCCCACGGAGCAGGAGCTCCAGCTGGGACAGCAACTCCTGGTGTGGGGAGCAGCTGGATTTTGTGCACCTCCCTCCCTCCCTCTCTCCTTCCCCTTTAAAATTTCCTTTCCTTTTCCTCGCCCTGCCCGTCCCGTGGGATCCACTGGGGCCTCCTATGGATTTGTCTGGCTTTTGTGGTGAATCCCGAACCTGTCAAGCCGCGTTAGATTTGATAGCATCTGAGAGGTTTGGGTTGAGCAAGTAGATGGTGACCAGAGCCTTTGATGGGAAGCAGGTGGAACCTGATCCCAAGGCAACGGCTTTTCCCGGATACCAGGAGTAAGCAGGCGGAGGAGAGCTTGGAGCGATGCTTTCTAGTTCTCCTTTGGTTTGGGGGCAGTTCCTCTTCTGCAATCCCGTGTTTTATTTCTTTGCAGCTTGTTGCTTGCCCCGCTTAGCGTCGGCTTAATGAGGTCCCTGAGTTTTTATTAGCTGCCTGCTGGCTTTTGCTGTCTGAGTTCAGATAACCTGGAGCATTCAGAAAGGGAGCGGAGCGCTCTGCGTTGCTCTAGGATGGCCTTTTTTTTAAGGGAGGTGGCACTGGTGGCAGCCTGGCACTTGTACTTGGGCTCTGTGTTGTCATCCTTCAGATTTACATCTGCTCAGGTTTCTTTGCTTGGAGCAGGTTCTTGAAGGGGTGTGTGCTGTGGTGTTTTTTTTCTGTGCCCTTATTTCTTTCATGGCCAAAGGGGAGCTCCATTATTCCAGCTGCTTTTTTCTCCTCCTTTGAAAGAAAAAAGAAAGAAAAATTAAAAGTAAAAATCTGGCCCAAGAACATGATGCTGCAGGAGACAACTCATCAGTGCTTAAAACCAACGGCCAGGAGTGCGGTGAGGGGCAGATGATTATACCAGTGCGTGTACCCCTCCTTGCTTTATATCATCCCCACCAAGTTTTGGGGTCCCTGCCTGGGACAAGTGACCCCGGTGCTGTCTCAGCATCCTGGGAGCAAGAAAAACATTGGGACACGGGCAGGTGAGGCTCCTTTATCATAGGAGTGATGCTTCATCCTTCTTTGTGCTCTCCTTGCTTCCAGCTGTGGCCTGAACAGCTGTTCATCTGCGTTGAGGAGCTGCTTAGGCAGCAAACAAAAAGTACTTTTAATTAAGTGACTATTACTGGTCATGTAATTGGAATTCAACATTAAATATTAAACTCCAAAGCAATGAGCCTTGAAGCAACTTGCGGTGCTCACCTAAGCTCCTGCCTTGTTTCTGCCCACTGAGCAAGGAGGAGATGCTTGCCCCAGGAAAAGCCCAGCCCAAGGCTTTGTCCCCAGTTCTGCTGTGCCAGGGCTCAGTCATATTTTATATTTTTTTTTTGTCTTTTTTTTGCCCTTTTTCATACCACAACTCACCCCGGCAGGTTGCACAGTCGCTTTGGAGGAACAACACTTGCTTTGCATGGCTTGTACCCTCACTTTTGGCACACTGGTCACCAAGAAGATGATCTGGAGTGGGACCTTCCAACCCACTTCTGCTCTGCAGCATCCCCTCCCCTCCACAGCCCGGCCAGGGCTCACCCCAACAGCCAAAGTTACACCTTGTCTGCTGCTTTTTTTCCTTTTTCTCCTCAAAATGTCATTAATTGTCAGGGTGGATCCACTCCTTTCCTTCCCAACCATCCTCTGTGATACCAGCACAGGTACAGATGAGCGATGCCAGCGTCTGTCGGTGGATGTGGTGCTTTCTGGCACAGCCCAGGACTGGGATGGGAGGGGCTGGGGGCAGCTGCAGCCTCGCCTCACTCCCCGGCTGCTGATAAAAATCACAGAGGAGAGCAGAAATGAAGATGTATCCCTTCCCCGACGCAGATAAACCAGGATTTTTCTGCAAATTAAAGTAATTCATTGTGCATCTCCAGACAAATATGTGCTTCTGCATTGTTATTAATGTGGTCTCTGCTTTTAATTTGCTTTTTTTTTTCCGCAGCTAATTACCTGTCAGAGGAAGAGTTATCTACTATTTCATGTGCATCGAATAGCTGTTTAGGTAGCGAGCGGGAGGGAGGGAGGGGAGGTGACGGCTGTTTCTGGCTGGAGCCAGGTATGAGGAAGGGGAAAAGTTGAATCCTGGAGCCGGGATGTTGTCTCCATGCAAACACCAGCACCTGGGCACAGCCCCGAGGCCGTCTGCCACAGCCCTGCTTGAGGTGGCAGCTGGTGACAGCAGCGAGATGTGTGTGTCTCACGAGATACGGCATTATCTTTAGAGCAGGGGATGTATCTCACCGGATATCAGTAATTCCTCGAGTCAGGATAAAATTGTTAATCTCTCAGACGTCTTAATGTGCGGAGAAGGGGATGACCACGGGCAGATGATAGATGCAGCAGGTACCTCTGGACCTATCTCTGGTCTCATCTTTGTGGTGAATGGGACTTGTACAACACCCACCTTCACCGCTTTCACGGTCCCTTGTGCAGAGACAGCCCTATGGACAGAGCTGGTGTCGCGCTTGTGGGGACCTCACCAGGCTCTGGTCCTGCAGGCAGGGATCTCCAAAGAACCAGGTTTGGGTGGGGAGGACTAGAGATGGAAAAGGTGGCAAGAGGAGTCCAGAGACCCCCAGGGCTTTGCCAAGGAGATGGAGGAGGTTTGGCTTTGGGTTTGTCTCAAGAGGTGGGACGCTGAGCTGCTGCCTGGCTGGAGAAGCCATCGACTGCTCCTCACTGACATCTGTTGAGATCTGCTCTCTTTAACAGATTTTTTTTGTTTCTGCTTCTAAAGCTCTTGCTTGGCTGAGCCTTGGCACGGGTTGGGAAGTGTCCCTGATGTTTGTTTTCTTGGGTGTGTTTTGGTTTACACCAAATAGCTGTCGTGAGATGTGAGCGGGTGCGCGTCAGATGATTAGAAGCACATTAGCGGGATGAATTATGTATACGGTTATAAGAAATTATCGATCTGTTGGGTTCTAATCATGCAATTACTCATCAAATGATCTATTTCTCATGCATTAACCCTTTGCAACCTGCTACATAGAGATCTCGTGTGTAAATTACAATAAGTTGAAATAAGTGGAGTTTTTGGGTGTCATGCTCACTCTTTGGGGTCTCATGATGACCGTGGTGGGAATCTGCAAATCCTGCAGGCACACGGGTGCCGGCAGGTGAATAATTAGCATCTATAAGGTAACAAATCCTCCTGACATGTGAAATCACTGGACCCAAACGCTGCTGGGATGGGGACAGTGCGGCAGCAAAATGCGGTGTGGGCGCCTGGCGATCCCTGCCCCTCCTGCCTTGCCTTCCCCGTCTGACCCACGGCTCTGTGCCGAGCTCGCTCGGAGCTTGCTGATGGAAACAGCTTCGGAGGCAGCCCCCGGGGACCCCGCGAGCTTGGTGTTGCTTTCAGCAGAATAATGCAATTCCTCATATTTTATTAACCGTAATAACCGCCAGTCTCTAGCCGTTAATATATCCCCATCCAGATTTTTTTTCCAGCTTTCCAGTTATTTCAGCTCCTTGTACGATGCTGACAGCAAACACATTTTAGCACAGCTTGTTTGGGGCGCCACAAGCTTGAAGGAGCAGGAGATACCAGGAATGGTGAGGAAGGGGCAGCCGGTGCTCCCCGTGACCGTAACCTCTGTGCCGTGCCGTGCTGCCAGCCCTTGATGAGCTGTGAGAGCTTTGGCAGAAAGCTCCCGGCCCTCGCACCCACCCGAGGTCACATTAGAAATTCTAGAAACTGCTGGAGAGATTTACTCTCCATAAAACCCGTGTGACTGTTGTGCCAAGTTGTTGCGTTTCTCTGTCTTTTGCTTTAATGGGTGATAAAACTGATTGACTCTTCGGCTTTCGATGACTCCACGGAATATTAGTTGGGGTGGGATTGATTTTTTTTCTTTTGCCCCCCTCCCTTGTTTTTATGCAGCAGGCACCTGACGCCTTGAAGTTACGAACTTTGAGTTAAATTATGAACCTTTTAGTTTTGCTTTACGAGGAGTATCTGAAACCTGATTTGCTACATCAGACCACATTAGTTGTGTTATGTTATTTTCTAAAAACACATTTCGGAGAAATAACTCCAATCTGTGTTGCATTTTATAGAGCAAAATAATTGAATGGCGGCTGTTTGTAATTTTAGCAATCTCTTAACCTTAATCATATTTAATGGCTTTTCTCTTCAGGCTAACAGGAGGGGAAAAAAACATATTTCAGCTCCATTATATACCAGCACTACAGTAATGCACTCCCGGCTCTGGCAGGCACTGTAAATTCCTGCTTTCTGAATTGTTGGTTCAGGACAATCATTCAGCAGGGAATTACTTTCTCATCTACGAAATAAATGAGATGTTAAACTAGTTTTCTGCTTCCTGCAGTAGCGTGTGGACCTGTGGAAACAAGCGCCCGGTCCATGGGGAGGGAGGGAAAGACACCCCGGCCGGGCGATCGATGGCATTGCTGGGAAAAGGGAATAAATCTGGCACAACCGAAGCAGGCAGGAGAAGAGATGTGTTCCAGGCACGGCATCAGCGAGCCGGGGTGCTGCCAGCACTGAGCTTCAGCCCTTTGCATAAGGGAAAATCCAAGTCCTTGCTGGTGGAGCTGCTCTTGCTGCTGGGCTTCAAAACCAGATTGTCTCAGATAGACTTGAAAGATTTCCACCCTTTCCCGACTTGTTCTGGTGGTACCTGTTGGAGTGGTGAAGGGTTTTGGTTTTGAGTTGTTTGGTTTTTACACAGCTGACTGAGTCAGAAACGCTCCCGTGGTGTTACTAATTAAAACTTCCATCACCTCGCTAATTGAAATCTGTTTTGGAGAGGAGCGTGTGGAACTTCTGAGCAAGATGTGACCCTTGCCTGGTTGGTTTTAGGTGCTCTCGCTCCAAAATTAACACCGGGAGCAGCCGGTGCGAGTGCAAGTGGTGAAGTTCATGGGTGCCTCTGTGATAACCGGCTCCCTTTAGCACGAGGAATTGACCACGGGGTTTTCTATAGGCACAGATGGTTCCTATATATTGAGGTCGTGTGTGTGTCCAGGCTGTGGGGATCCCTTTGGGCACCTGTGAGAAGAGCAAAATCCCAGGGAGAGGGGCTCTCCAGAGGCATGGGAGGGATGGCACGGGGATGCTTGGAGCACAGAGCAGCCCTAGTCCTACTTCTCCTGAGGATTCCTGGGAAAACATCTGGCTGTGGAGCCCGGGTAGGGATGGAACGGGATTTAGTGCAATAGCTGGTACATGTGGGCCAGGTCCCCTGCCCATTGCTCCCACTGTATGTTACTCTGGTTCTGCTGGGAATTACTGTGCTGCCAGGAGGAATAAACAGCCCTTGCATCTTGGTGCAAGCAAGGCGGTTAATTTGCCCCACTTGGAGCTCTGTTCCTCTGAAACATTCTCCCATTGTACTCGTGAAAAATATGTTGGTATAATTACGGGTACCGGTCCGGGCAGCAAAGGGAAGGCAGGATGGTGATTAAGTCAGTACATGTGGGAGAGGTTCCCCCTCCCTCACCCTGGCATGATGGAAGGAAAACCCTCCTTTCCCCCTGCCCCCCACCAAGACTTGCTGGAACCACACGAGTGACAGGGCCATATCACAATACTCAGAACCACACGAGTGACAGGGCCGTATCCATCACAATACTCAGAATTTTGTAACAGGTGCCAAACCTTCAGAGAGCGAAAGAAATTCCCCTGAATTTCTGGCTTCTCCCAGTTGGAATATTAATGCTGTTTGAACAGAGAGCTTTATATTCCATTTCTACAGAGGGATTTTTTTTTTTTAAACGATGGCATTAAAAAGGAAGCCCTGTGTCCCCCCCCCACACTCCCCAGCTCCCATCAGAGCAAGCTGCTAAGGAGGTCTTTGATGTCTCAAGCACAGTAATGGATCCTGAAATCAATCCGTACCCCCAGAGAAGTCAATAAACAGGTTGGGTCCGTGAGGAGCAGCAGTCTGGGAGGGATGGAGAGTGGCCAATCCAGCTGTGCTGCACCTGTGGAATGTTCTTCTCTGCTGCCCCTCCAAAGCCTTTGGGGTGCATCAGGCAGGGAGCTTCAGTCATACGTGTCCCTGAGTGATTGGGTAAGGGCTGGTGAGAACTGAGTGGGGGAATAATGCTCAAAACTGCTAGTTTTACTTTTTCCCTAAAAAGTTGCAATTTTGGAAGCTGGCTCATGTAGATGAAAACCTTCTTTGAAGAGAACTCTTCCTTGTAAAGGTATTTTTTTTAATTTTTTTATTATTATTATTTTTTTTTGCAAATGCTGCAAATCTCATCCTGGCTTGCTAAAGGGAGGTGATGGGAGAACATGAGGAGAGGAGAGGATGCTTGTCCACTCCCTCCCCACAGTGCTGGTTCTAGGGCTTTCTCACCCCTGGCTTGTGCAGGACAAGGGATGAGGGAGGCTGAGCTTGGCTGGGGACAGGTCGAGCGTGATGGTCCTTGACAAAAGAACCCGCACCCCTCCACACGCAGCAGCATCCGAGGCTTTGCTGGAGGAAACCCATAATTGCCTTTTTATTCATTTCAATAGCATGGTGAAACATTAAAATTGGGTTTGGTTGGTCACATGGGAGCGTCATCCATCAGTAACTCGGAGCGTGCCGGAGAGTTTCTCCCACTGCAGGCAGAAGGAATTATTAAAGAAACCAATCATTAAAAAAAATAGTGCAAACAACTGAGTTGTCTGGTGAGCTTAATGGCTTTATTTTCCCCTTCTCCAGCATAATGAGAGCAGTCTGGGCTGTTCCAGTCCGCCTCGCCGAGAGCCTAATTGTTTATAAATGTCTGTTAACCACTTCACATAGAGCCCATAAATCTGGTTTGGGGTAAGCGAGAGCCAGGCTTGCGAGCTCCCTTTTAGCTCAACACGCCTGTGTGTTAATTAAAAACATGCTTAGGGAGATGGGATCCTTCAGCCCGTACCCGTGCAGGGTCCAGGTTTCTGTCGGTGGCTGCCCAGAGCAGTGTGACAGATCCCCAGCAGCAGAGTGACCTCAGTGGGGGTCTCTGTGGGATAAATGGTCCCAAACCAACACCAAGACGTTGCGTTCCTGCCTGTGGTGTATCTGTGGAGATCTGGTGCTCGCGGCTTGTTCTCCTGTTCCATCATGACAGAGAAGGTGGTTTTATTTCTTGGTGCCCTATGACACGACCTCAAGGTTCCTCTGCTATTCCCAGAAAGGCTCTTTCCTAGATGGTAAGTTCTTTGAAGGTAAAGGGCACAGAAAACTTGAAGAGGGTGAGATGACGGGTAAATATATTGAGATTTGGAGCAGTGGAACAACACAACATGAAACAACAGAGGTAAATGGCGAGGAGGAGGTTCAGCCTGGTGCGTGATTATGTCCAGATAATGCCAAAGCATTTCTGTACACTCTGCTTCTGAGGATGCTGTCCCTGTTAATTTCAAGTGATTTAAATACTTGTGGTCTCTAATGAGAGCTGGCTGGAAAGTGAGGGTGCTTTTATCACAAAGGACAAGGGTTTCGTAGGAAATCAGGAGTATTTTGATGTGGAAATACTGCTGTTGTTCTTCCTGGGAGCTGTTGAGCTCTGGGTCATTATGCTGAACTTCTCTGCTGGCCCATGAGTCCTGTGGCACCTGTGACCATGTATCAAGGCAGTTGCACAGCCAAGGTGCATCACCTTAAGTGCATCACCTGAGATGCATCAGGCCATTTCCTGAAGGTCAGTATGAAATGCCCTCTCCTGGTGCAATTTCCTTTCCCTCAGGTCTTTCCCCTGGTGTCCCTCCAAGCTACTTCTCCTTCATGGCCTTTGCATCCAGTTGGAGGGTGCCATCACGTGCCTATCACCTTGCCAAGCAGGTAGGTGTGCTCCTCATCCACACAGACAGCCTTTTCTTTGTCTTTGCTGTGCTGGGCAAGGCTCCTTCCCAACCCTCCCGTCTTTTGGTACTGTCACCTCTGCAGAGGAGCTCTGGGATGTGTGTCACACCTGGTCCTTTAGCCCAAGGGATGGGAACAGCTTCAAGGTTGGGCACGTCCAGAGTAGCACGAGTCCCAGAGGAAGCCTGGGACTGGTGCGGGCAGCAGGAGCAGGCAGAGCATGAGCTGAGAATACCTCCAGGGAGAAGATCTGAGGTGCCACTTGCGTGGTGACTCCAGGCTGTTTATTGAGCACCAGTGTCCAAAGCACGGGGCTGGGTTGCTTAGGTCCTGGCACACCACGGGAAAAGAAGCAGCCAGACCCAGCTACGCAGAGGACTTCACACAGGGAAAGTGTCAGAGAGACTGAAGTGACCAAGGGTTTTATTGGGGTGGAGACCCATGGCCAGGCACTTCTGGTTCCAGCCTTGCTCACGTGCCAGCCAGGACAACAGCCTGCTCTGCCTATGAGGACAGATATTTGGGACGATCTGGTGAGTAGAAATGGTACTGACATGGAGAGAGAGCAGCCAGGTGTTGGGGCTGCTCCAATAACACTCCACATCCCTTTAAAAACCAGAGCCACCTCCCTTGATTAAATGAAATGATGGCTGAAATGTGTTGTAACCTCGACCATTCAAGCAGCAGGAAAACATCACTTTTTTTTCAATCCCAATACTGGGTTTTCTCCTTCTTGGGAGGTAAAATATTGACTGTGTCTGCTTGGAGGCAGTTTTGGTTCCGTTGGCCTCTGCCTGAGCTGCGAGGGAAGCTGATGCAGGGGATGGAAGTCAGGCATGACTTCCAAACTGATTTCTCTGAAGCAACCCCTTACGCCTTCACCTGCAAGACGGGATGTTTTAAGAGAACCTTGTTCGTCACTTCAGAAAAGTCAAATTAACATAATCTGTGGAAAAGAACAATGGGGCTGAAAACTGTTCGTCATTGTTGATTGAGCAGGTAAGTTTCAGCGGTGGGATCTGCTGAATATTCATCCTGTATTGTTTTTGACATTTAAGAACTCAATTATCAGTTGACTAATCAGTCCTTTACTGTACTTTATTTTTGTGACGGAAAATGGAGCGGTGACGAGGTTCCAGGGGAACGTTATTCACATACACTGGGGATTTTTTATTTATTCATTTATTTTAAATTTAAGGCAGGGGGGTTTGTTATTAAGAGGATTAATTTAGCCCTTCTACTAGCCAGTGAGTGGGTGGATGGCTTCTATCCAGGCTTTCCAGAATGACTGGACTGAGCTTCACAGCATCCCTCAGGTGAAGTCGGGGTGCTGGAGCAGCAGGTGGGTGATCAGAGATGCTCAGAGGGGAAGGGAACCAGCCCTGTGGCCCATTCTGGAGCATCCTGGGTGTGGCACCATGTCCGTATTCACCTCTGCTTGGGTTCAAGGATATAGACATGCCGTGGTTCATCCTCCTTTGGTAGCAGTGGCAGAGGAGGAGAGGCAGGAAATGCAGGGCTCTGGTATAGTTTGGAGCTCTAAAAAAAGTACAAAAAAGCTTGGAAACCCCAGTAGCGACTGTCTCCAAACATATTGCAAAGCTAGAAAGGGATGGGACCCGCCCAGGCGTTAATCAGGAGCCCCAGAACTCGTCCCTGCCTTTCCTTTCTCTCTTTTTGGCATATACCTTTGAAATGGAGTAATAATCTTTGTGTAATTTACCTCTTGCATCGAGCAGCTCAGGGACCAGCTTTCCCCTTGATAGATTATTTTGACATATTTACTCGTAGCTCTGTCTGTCTCTGCAGCATCCATATAAAAAAACCTCAAACTTTAAATTAACGCACAGGGTCTGAGATCTTTGCCTGCAGCTCTGGAACGTGCTCTCCTCTCTCAGGCTTTCAGTGCTATTTCTGTCTGACGTGGTGAGTACGACAGAGCAGCCAGGGTTTGGTTTGGTTTTTAGAGCCAAAAAGGAGATGTTTGGTGTTGGAGAGGGAGGCTGAGCCCCTCCTGAAGGGATCTGGCAGACGCTGCTGGGCTTGGTCATCCCAAAGGAGCATCGTGTGGATGGAGAGTTTTGCATCCAGCTGTTCCTCCGCCTGGGCTTGAGATGCAAAGGGTGGGGGAGGAGGACTCGGACGATTCCCCGCAGGCTTGTTTTAACGTCGGAAAGAAAGCGAGCCCATTATTTCACCTTCTTGGGACGTGACAGTTATTAATAACCCCATTAAGAGCAGCAGCGTTCGGCTCTATTCAAGCAGGCCATGCCCGGATGACTGCTGCGGAGCAGGAAGGCTCCCCCAACTTACAACCTTAACAAGATGTTGTGTTGCTAAACATGGGTTTTTCTCGTTCTGGTTTTTCTAACGAGCTCTGCTCAGGAGCCACGGATCAGATCAATAAGAACACAGGCCCCCTCCATCACCCCCGAGGAGAGGGGGAAGGACGGCAGCTAAAGGATTGCTGACCCTTTCTTAAAATCAGCTCTTTCCTTCGCGCTTGTTTATCACGCTCTTTTACAAGTATTTTGTTTGTTTGTTTTGTTTGGGGGGTTTTTTAGTGTGGGGGTTTTTTTGTTTTGGTTTGGTTTTTTTTTTTAAATGAAGCTCTGACAAGCCACCTGGCCCGGAGCTCGGGGAAGGAGGCAGGAGAAGCCAGGAAGCCTCAGGCAGCTCCTCCACGGCCACCATAGGGTTGTGTTTCTCTCCGCAGTTGTTCACTTGCATTTGGGATTTCGGGTCGGTGATGAGCAATGCGGGTGGACGAGGGGTTGGTTACCATGGGCTGACTACACGGGGCACAGCAGCATCTTATTCTGAGCGTGCTTGGCAGAGCTTTTCTTTCTTCTTTTTGTGAAGAGCATTGTGTCTTGGGGTGTTTTGTTTGGGAGGAGAATACCAAGGCTTGTAATTCTTTTTCGCTTTTAATTTTTTTTAAAGCCGGTATTATATCTACATCCATGTATATGTGCAACTGCTCCTTTATCTCACATGAGAATAATGATGTCTCATTTTGAAGAACTTGAATAATTCATCAGCATAAACACTTTACGCCCAGCGTATGGCGGCCTTCTCTGTAAAATGGAAACAAACCCAGAAAATGATCGTGAATAATGAGATTTCTTGGGTTGCTGGGCAATTTTAGGAAGGGATTTCAAGAGGCTGGCGATAGGCAGGGGGTGCCAGGGGCAGCTGGGGGGACCCATGGGGCAGAGCTGG
>NW_010287781.1:26952-28878 GCF_000700745.2 Antrostomus carolinensis
TGCTGAGCTGCATTCTGCGCTGGACCATGGGATTTGTTTTTAATTTCTTCTCAGTCAGATAACTTTTCCAGACATAGCTGGAAATAATAGTAATTTAATATAATATAATTTAATATAATAATATTAAAATAAAACACAAACATGGTTGTGTTTTATTTTAAATAAGCAATGCATTACTCAGGCCCAGCTACCTGCTCTCTTTCCAGAGAAGAAAACAGGCATCTTCTCCCCTGCAAATATTTTTATTGTGCAGTGAGGAACCGAAACACCATTTAATCCTGAAGACCAAAACCTCGTGTTGTTGAGGGATTCTTATGTGGAGCGTTTCTTTTCCTTGCACTTTTCCTTTTCTGATGGATGCAGCTGCCTGTTTTCCTCGTCACCAGCCAGACCCCTTCGTGCTGACCCCGGGGCTGTTACTCCATCATGTTGCTGCTCTGCAGAAAGAAGGTATTAAGCAAAATAACATTCTCAGAAGGAGAAATCACCATTGTTAGCAAAACAATACCTGCAAAATAATTTCCTCCCGACTGAAGCCTCGTTCTTCCCAGCAGCCAGATGGGAGGGATGATTTATTAACTGGTGGTCATGGTGGCTGCTGGTTCTGATCCCAAAAGGATGCCGCCTTCCTCAGGCTGATGGCTTAGCTGATGGGGAGGTAGGAGAGCTCCATCCCAAATCGCTGGGATGGGCAAGATGCTCTGATATAGGATGTTTTTTCCCCAGTATCAGCCCTTGAGAGGTAACTTTGCCACTGTCCAGAAGAGTTTACCTGAAATGAGTCACAAAGTACCAGTTCACACCTTAAATATTCCTCTGTATTGAAACTGGGCAAGAAAAAAGGAAGGGCCCTTGGTAGTATGGGGGGGGGGGAAGGATGTGGGTTTGTTGGGGAATCTTTTTCTGACTGCAAAAGCAAAGGAGGCCGTGCCTTGCAGCAGATCGGCCCCGGTTCCTGGGTGGCAGAGAGCCAGGGCTGCAGATTCACTGCTCGTTTTTTCAACAACAACAATTAGCTGCTCGAGCTAATGAGGGGTTTCATAAGCAACCATGAATAATAGTGCTCAGTGACTCTTGGCAAAACAACGTGTTTCGAATCATGCAGTCACCGTGTCGTTGAAGTGGAGGCTCCTTGGGCAGCCGTTTCCTCACGGATTTGTGTCCCCAGCAGACAGGCTGGTCCCAGTGCCGGCTGTCTGTGAGGAGATGGAGCAGCTGCTGGAGTCAAGCCAAGGTGCCTACAGGATCTATGTGCCATGGTTTAGGTGGTTTGCTTGGGCATCTCCGAGGAGTTGCTGGAGGAAGCCAGGATCCAGCTCTGCAGCAGCAGTCGGAGCTATTGGAATACGATGGCCACATTAGCAGGCAGGGAGAGACCTTTGGCTCCATCGACGGGAAGGGTTGGGATATCAATTCTAACTCTGAATTAATGAACTATAGCCTGAGACTTGCAGCCGGGTTAAAAACAGCACAGACTTCACCTGCTTGATGCTCTAAGAGGATTTCTGCTCTCTGCAGCCCGAGATCCTTGGCGGGAGCATCCCATTCTCTCTGCTCTGCTCAGCTGGGTCTTGTACCCGCTGCTGCATGAGGCGGGAGGCTCGAGGGAGGCTGGGGAGAGTCTGGGGAGCCTTGCCAAGAGGTGTGAGCTGAGGAAGGCACCTTCCTCTGAAAGTGCTCCTTGCCCTGTGACCTGAGTCCTGTAAAACACCCTGGCACAGCATTGGCATGGCACAGCGTGGCTTCACGAGCCTCCAGCCCATCCCTGCTCCCAAAAATTCAGCAACACCTTAAAATCATAGGTTGGCAATTTGCTGTGAAGCCGCACGATGCCCTGGCAGGCTGGGACTCCAGCCAGACCCGCTGCTCACCTGGAAAGGCAGCAAGTGGAGAGATGTTCCTAAAACAAAGGGCTGCTCCAAGGCA
>NW_010287781.1:28918-43422 GCF_000700745.2 Antrostomus carolinensis
AACGTGGCCTTCGCACCTCAGCGTCTTCCTCAGTGCAAGGCAGCATCAGCTCTTGGATTCTAATTGTATTCTTGGAGCTGCTGGATCACGTGGGATGAATACTAATGGTCTCTGGATTGTTTTAAGTGCAGATCTGAACCAGACACTCGCTCTCATTTTGTCAGGAGCTGTCGCTGCGCATGGAGATGTGTGGAGTTTTCCTCCTGGTGGATTCTGCTCGGCTCCAGACCCTGGTGGGTTGGAGGAAAGCAAACCTGCAAACGCCAGGGAAACGGAGACGTGGGAAAAACCTCTCCAGACCGGTAATTATTGACTCCAATGTGTAATTAGACAGGAGGAAAGGCTCTGCTCCTGTGGGAGGGCGGCTGGGGCTGTGGTGCGTAGCCAGGATCAGCTAGTGGGAGGTGTTCCTACTCATGGTAGGAGAGGTTGGACCTAGATGATCATCAAGGTCCCTTCCAACACAAACCATTCTATGGTTCTGCTGCAGGCTTGTGTCTTGGTTTTCAGAGAATCCTTTTGGTCTTTGATGTGTGAACTGGCCACTCATGGGTATAGAGAGACAGTAGGCACACAAGCTGCCCTGTCACTTCTGAGTCATTCTCTTGACGTAATCATAGCTCAAAAGGGGAAAAAAAAGGGGGGTTTGGTCTAAAATTGCCTCCTGTTGTACACGCCAATCTCTCCTACACATCCCACTTCCAAGGGCAGCTGCAGGCTGACGGCTTTGTGGCCCATAAACATACCTGGGCTGGGTCTCACACCCATATCTCTCACCTTGGGGTGGACACTCATCCTTCTTCTGTACCCATGTGGGCTACAGCTCCAGGCACTCACCACGAGCTCTTCACGGGGTTGCTTGTAGCTCAGTGCCTGTAGCCCACATCAAGCAGAAAGTGACGGTGTGGTTGGCTCTGAACAAACACGCTCATTTGTTGGGTTTTTTTTTTAACCTAGACCAAAATGAACACAGAGAAAACCTGTCCCTGCACAGAGGCTCTGCAGCTCTGAATTCCTCTCGCAGGCTCTTCAGCATTGTGCTGACGGCATCTCACGCCTCTCCAGGTATTTATAGCATCTCAAGATCTTTTGTGTGGTGTGAACTCTTGAAAGAAGCAAGCCGGTAAGTGCTTTTACCTTCTAGAGGAGACTGTGAAAGCCTCAGTACCTGCACTGATCCAGCCCTGGGGATCAGCTGCTGTGGAAATGCTGGCGATGAAGTCGAACGCGACTGATGACAGCCTCGCTCCGTGGAGGTCGGGATGGAGGCCAGCGGAGAAGGGACCAGCGAGGTGACCAGTTCTTCTCCAGGGCAGGTGGCACTGGCCAAAGGCTGCAGCTTGTGAGTGGGCGTGGCGGAGGACGGGGTCACTGGGTGGCCCTGGCCATCTTCGCTGCTCTCTCAAGGCAGTTGCCTTCATTTCATCCCAGATTATCCCCTGATCTCTGCTCTGCTTCCTTCCCCTCTGGCCAGTTCCCTCTTTGCTGGTCTAGAGAAGCCACCCTGAGCTGAATGTGCTTTGCTCTGCAGGCGAAGCTCAGCCTGTGAGGAAAGGAGACGTCAGGGTGTAGTGAAAGCGCTTCTAACCCAGACAATGATTCCTCCAGAGCCATCACATCACCCGGGCTGGACAGCGAGCGCAGAGCAGGTCAGTAATCTGAACGAGAGCAGGAGACACAACATATTGGTCCTGCCAGAAAATAAGGTATAAAAAAAATAAAAATCATTGCACCATATTGCTTGTGGCTGTTTTTGCCAAAGTCAAAAATAGAGGTGAAAGGAATTTTTTTTCCCTCATTCTGTTTTCACTAAAAGAATTCCCCTCTGGGCTAAAGACCCATCTGGCAAAGTTGTGTTTATAGGGAATTTCTAAGAAAGGATTTCTGAGGGAAATCTTGAAAGTCTCTTTGCTCCAGGGCTCCTTCCTTGCTGCATCCCAGCCTGTGGCTGATGAGGGCTAGGAGAGGGTCTGTGGAGCCAGCCGCGGTGTCGAGGGGCTGACTGGTCGAGGATGCCACACTCTGTGCCTGGCTGCTCCAGCACGGGGATGGAGAACTTGGCAAAACAATTCTGGGGTGGAACTGATCACTGTCTCAGAGAACTTTTGCTCTGGTCTGCAGAACACAAGCAAAAACCAAAAAAACCTGCTCTGGGGATGCTGCTTTTCTTGCTGCTTTGCTGGCTGTAGCATCAAAGAGAAGAGCAGAGAAATTGTGGCTGGAGACAATTAAAGGCAGCGTTCCTCTGGGATTTGTACCAGATCCAGGACTGTGCTATCCAGTCATTAACAGTCTAGAAAAGCAATAAGCCGTGAAGGAACGAAATTTGCAGATGACACACTGCTGTTTGGAATAGGCAAGTTTAGAGAAGGTAGAGAAATTGTAAGGACATCTACCAAAGCGCGGCGAACGAGCACCTGGCTTGGAATGATGAACAGGGATTGCAGTTATCGGAGCTATTGGCACAAATTTCTGTGTTCCGAGTTAACCCTGTCAGTTCAGGAAGCACATATACATTTATCTTAGAGAAAACACCTGCAATCCAAAAAGCCAAGAAAGACATTTCTCACCCATATGGCATGGAGACAAACCAGCCCTGGCAATAAGATGTTTTAATGCAATGACTTGTTCTCACCCAGAAAGGTGTGTTGAGTTCTGACAAAGAGAAAGATGTAGGAGAAGTCAAAACTGATGGTAATACTTTCCTGAATAAAATAGAATTGCTCCATGAAGTTCCCCCCAACAAGTTATTCCTGATTTCAAAGTACCTGACTGGCAAAACTTGTAGACAGACAGAGAAGAAGATTCCTTCTTGGGCTCACAGTTCAGTCTGCTGCACTCACCAGCACCTTTGGCCTGAAGGATTTTGTGGGATTTTTTTGAGGGGGTTGGTTTTTTTACTTGGTGTCAAGAATCTCTGCTAATCATAAATTGCACAAAGAGTATGAACCTTGGTTCAGCAAGCTAAAAAGCTTATCTCCTGCTTACAGGTCTCCAGAAGAAGTTTCAAGGCAGCCTTGGCTTCCTCGACGTGTGCTTTCCTCTGGCTAACATGCTCAATAGAACTGGTGAAAGAAATTCCCTGGAGGCTGCAGATCATGCAGGAATTCCAGGACATCTTCTGGAATGAGCCTCCTCTTTGGGCCAGGTTGGTTCTTTTGTGCCCTACTGAACCCAGACCAGAGCAAAGCTGAGCCTGGGGTCATTGTGTTTTGCCTGACTGCAAACTTTGCAGCCTGGAACCTCAATCTGGGTGTAGATAAACGGGAATAGAAAGTTTGAAAGGAGAGGGGTAAAGCAGAGAGTTGCAGCAGGTGAACAGTCCCAGCCTGACCACTTTCAGCTCCAATTCCCTCGATCCTCCAAGCTGTGACGTTGCCCCTTCCTCCCTCCCTGAATGGCTGTGTCCCCAGTTAAACCCCAGCTCAGCATCTCTGTGCCACGGGGATGAGTTACCAGCTGGCAGGATCCATGGCACTGCCGCTCCCCTGATAACTAATAATTCCAGAGCAATCTTCAGCATTGCAATTGATTCTGGCTGTGAAACACAGGGAAGGTAAATCAGAGAGTATAATCATTTATTTTTTCTGTCTTATGAATCAAAGCACATCTAAAAACTCCATATCCTGGTTTGCAGAGAGGGACCCAGGGATGTTGGTGACCTGCTGCAGGGACATGCGGTGTGTTGGTGGTAGAGCCAGGGCTGATGCTTCAAAGAACCTCACGTTCTGCAGATGAGCAGAGCACAGACACGGCTCCACACAACATCTTGGGGGCTGAAGTGATGTATATTGAAATTACAGCTCCAAAAATGAGTCTTTCTGGTGCGGGCATGGCTCCCTGCCCCTGTCACCATCTGTGCCACCAAGATAACTGTTGGGATGTGGCTTGTGGGACAGGATGGGATTAGTACATCGAAAGGTGCTGTTGGTGGGATCAGCTGCCGTCCCTTCAGCGGGATGATGAAGTGTCCCGTGTCCTCCCTGAGGTGTCACGCTGCCAAAGTGGTTTGGAACCATGTGCCCTCCTCATCACTTGGCCAGTGTCTGGAGCGACCCAGGAGCGCAGAACCAGCTGCATCTTTGCCATGGGTATTTGCATCCTCTCCCTCAGCTCCTGCCTGTCTCTTCTGGAGGAGAAAAAGTCTTTCTGTTAGTCAGAGCCTTGTCTGTGCTGGTGTGGCCATTTAAAACAAACTCAACTTGTTCTTTGCAAGTTCCCAGCTGATCTCTCGAAACAGCTCCTTGCATTCCCAAGATTGTGGGGTTGAGCAGTGAAAGCGTCCGCATCGTGTCTCACACGAAGGTGGATTTACTGGAGAAAAGGCCTTAGGTGGGATTTTCCAAAGGCTGAGCTGGGCAGCGGCCGGGAAAGCCGCTCGCCTCTTGTTCTGCTGCCAACCCGGCATGGGGTGGTCAAGCTCTGGGAAGGTCCATCCTGGTGAGCCCAGAGGCTCAGCACCGCCAATGAAGTCCTCATTCAGGAGATGGTAAGGAATGGTAATTCTCCAAGCCCAGCATCGCTCTATATTTTCCCCTTAACAACTGAACTGATTAGAGTGAAACCTTGCCCTGATTAGTGATGATTGTCTCGGTGTGGTGGTTGCTTGCAGCCCCTTCATTTTCCTGGTTTGTTTGGAACAAAACGTGGCAGCATCTCAGCCCCTGATTTAATGCTTGAGCTCTCTGCTTCATACTCATTTCTCTCTCCCTTCTTTCCCCGCCTCATGCTTAAAAGAATTGGGACCCAAAGTTATTTTTGTTTACATGTGCGAAGCGGGGAGTTGCGAGGTGGCTGTTCGCCTCGACTCGTATCACCGGAGGGCAAACGCTTGTGCTCCGTCACGCCAGGGACGGGGACAAAGCTGCAGCAAGCCCTAATTAGAGAATAACATGCCAGGGCAGCTCCCTACTCCTTCCTCTTGGCTTCCAGCTCAGTGAAGTCCTGTGCTCCTCGAGCTCCAATGCATCGGGGGCTTGTTCGCTGTTATTGCTGCTAATTGTTGGCATTAGAGCAAGTTCTGGGTGAGCTCAGAGCTGTTCCTGTTTTACCTTTTCTTGCCTCTTCTCATCCCTGCAGGGCTCCAGCCCAACTCGGGTCTCATGGCTGATGCTTTGCAGGCAGAAAATGGGTGATGGCCCCAATCCACAGCGTGCCCGGGCTGGGACAATGTGGGAGCCGGACCAGTTGGCAAGCAGTGAGGTAAGGTGTTTGTCACACCAGAACATGACGTGCTGGCACCGGTGCACGAGTCGCATGCGACAGCCATCCTTGCAGTTGCCCATCATGTCCATGTACGTGGTCATCCCAGGAATGGGGACTCTGCTCCCTTCCCAGTGACCTCCGTTCCCAGAGACCCCCTCGGCCACTGCTGCTCCCTGTTGGGACCCGGCCTGATGCTGAATCACCCTCCCACATTGAAAACACTTGGCAAAATATTTGTAATGAGGAGCAGCTAGATCCCAGCTCCGTCTGGGAATGCAGCTCACGTGCCGCATATTTCAATAACAATGACTTATTAAATAATAACTGACATTTACCTAGCTGCTGCTTGTCCTCAGAGCCCCCAAGACTTGGCAAACTTTAATTAATAGTTGTTTTAATAGTTAAATAACCTTTATAACTGCATTTCATTTATTCCGGGCCCCTCAGAAATAAAGTCGTAATGATCCGAGTCAAGCAATAAAACACAACATCTGGTTTAATGTTTGTGGGTTATTTAATGAACTGAGGAACCTGGCAGAAGAACGAGGTATTTATTTCTATTTCTTCTTGAAAGAACATCCGTTTCAGAGAGAGATGCCGCTTGGGTGCTGGTGTTTGGCCTCCTGCTTTTGGTGTTCTTGGTGTTGTCCAGCCTCGGGGACGCGGTGCTCCCGTCCCCCAAGGGGATGGGGTGCTGGGGAACCCTGCTCCATCGGGTATGTCCACACCGTTGAGCTATCTCCAGGCATGACCTTTGGCCATCTGTTGTGATATCGCTCTCGGCACGAGGTGAGCAGTTCCCATATAGCTCATGCGCTTCACCAACTCTAGATTTACATCTGCAGGGTTTACAATAAAGCAGAGCGTTGCCTTCTCCTTCATCCAAGCAGGGTCCAGGACAACCAGTGCCACCTCCCGATGTCCCTGCCCCTTCAGGAGGTGGCCGACCAGCCCCTTGCACCCACCGTAGCTTCAGCCCAGAGCTAAGTGCCCTCCCTCCAACTTCCAGCTTGGGTTTCTCGGCAGCCTATTAAGAGTATCCCCGCTAATGTTGCTTAACGCTGCTCCACGGTTCCCAGAGCACCGTCTGCACAATCAAATTCACTTCCTCAGGCATATTCCGGGTACTCGTGCTCCCCCCTCAACGTTACCTATTAATTGCACAGAGAAAATATTCCAGAAATTTACTTATGCCCTTGGGCTATATTTGTGTTTATTTCCCTGGCTCTTTGATACAATATTTGTCTTTGCCTGAGCTCGTTTGCCAAAAGGAAAGGGAGAAGGAGGAGAAGCATATGAGGGATTTGGATTGCTTCACATCTGCCTTTCTTTAAGCAGCCCATATGGGAAAACATATTCTTCTGCACAGAATTTGTTAAAGGTTTCGGAAAAAGCATGGCATACACATTCCACACAGAACTTAGCAATATTTATACTTAAAACTGGTCCAGACAGATCCATTTGGAGAGAGTCTGGAAGACGTAGGGTGGCAGCACACATTGTGAACGTAATGGTCTCGTTAGCTGGCTCAGCTGGTGGCTTCTCCTCACGCCGTGGGTTGGATGGGAGGAGAGGAAACTCTCCAGCCTGGGAGGTGTAAAAATCAGAGTGTGTGCAACGTGAGGAGCATATTGCACCCACCAAGCTCAGGAAAGGCGCTGTTATCCGCGGTCCCCTCTGCGATGGGTGGGGAGGCTGGATGGATGCTGTGCTCAGGCAGGTAACAGCAGAGGCTGACGAGCACTAATCGCATCCCATGAGCTGGTCTTGGACTTTGCCAGGTTTTCTTTGGTCTGGTTTGTCAGCATCATCATTAGATGAGCTTGAACTGGCACCGGGGTGTGTGATGCAACAGCCTCCGGGATCTCCATCCAAGCGCTCGCAGCCAGCCCCGCCTGCCTGCAGGTAATTTCATTCCATCTTGGCAATCTCCCGCTCTATACTTGGGTAAACAAAGATCAAGCTCCTCACAACCTTAATTAGGCTGTGTATCCATAACAGATTACTGGCTTAGCCAGGAGTCTACATGGGAGAGGAACAATATCAACAACACATCCCGCTGGCAGCATGTCCCTTGCAGCGTCACCCCACAGAGCAGTTCATGCCAGATGTGCCGAGGTGGTGGCGATCTGGAGACGTTGACTCCTTTGGGTAGAGCGTTGGCTATTGGAGAGGACAATGGGAGGGAGCCCAGGCTCCCCCGTGGCACTGACAGCAGGCAGGGATGCTCCGGTCCCCAGGCGCGTTACCGGCCCCATCAAAAACAACTCCCGGGCTGCAGCAGCTCGTCCTGGCTCAGCACCCGTGTGGGCTCCATCTATCAACTCCCGTCCTCTCCTAACGACGCGATAGCTGTGGAAAGTTGAGCTATTTACACAAGGTCACTTTATTAGCAGGGAAATCGCTCTGATGATAAACGAGCGCTCTGCAGCCTGTCACGGGCCCTGTGCCGTCCCGCTCAGCCCCGCTGCCATGTCACTCTGCAAAAAAAAAATACACCTTTGGTCAGAAACCACGGCAGAAAAACAGCGTGTCTCTCCTTGACACATCATGGGATGGAGGGGAACAGCCCAGCTCTTTCCCCAGCAGAGGTGACTGCCTCGTTTCCCACTTGCAGCAACGGGGATGCGTGACTAAAAGACATAAAATATCATGAGATCTCTTTTTTTCCAGCCAATGTGCTGACACAGCACCATCTTTGTTTCTTAACCGGGAGTGATGTATGAATTATCTCGACCTAAAGCCTGAAATATACATTATAGGCCATATCTTTCCATGTTTTATTTGGGCTGTAAAGTGATACCTTATTCTTTCTCCCTCCTGGGCATCCTTTAATGAATCTAGGTTTGAAAGTGAAATATTTATTATAGTTCAGGAGCTTAAGCATGGAAGGAGAGGAGGAGGGATATGCAAATTTGCAAGAAAGCATTAAAAAAGTCTCCTCTTTATTAAGGAAAAAAAAATGTGCAAGCATGTGTCTGTTGAGCCACCGCAGGCTGTCCCTAAAAAGGGGTTTAAGGGGACGTGGAGAGCAGGACTCTCCCTGGGAAGCAACCCCCTTCTCCATCCTCCTACACTCCGTTCAGTCATCTGTCCAGTCAATGCAGTGCTTTGGAATAATACAGAAGAAAAGGTCTTTCCTGCAAATAAACCAGTCACTTGTAAACAGATAGATAAAACCAGGTTTATCCCCCTAGTTATGTGCTATCAAAAGTTGTCAGCAGCTCGCCCCTAACTGAATTTCAAAAGCACAGCAGAGGGAAAGGTTGGCAGTTGTATCAAGATGAGCCCTGGCTTCATTAGAGTCAATGCCATTTGTTTAAAAATAGAAATATTCTGCCATCTTCCAGCAGCAAAAATGAAAGGAGCTATTAAAGGATTACGATTCTGTGACTTCAAACCTATTGTAGTCTCGATGTTTCACGGTGCATTGCCACAAAGTACATAAGATGCTGAGCAGCAGCGTTGGCTTCAGCTGGTGCAAACAGTGTGGTGCAGAAATCATTGAACTAAAGAGAAATTACAGCTATTCGGGGAGGGGGCAACTCTGCTTTGTAGGTGTGAGGGTGCAGGCACTGACTCAAATGTGGGCTTTAAAACAAAAAAAAAACCCAAAGCCACCTGGCTGGTTTTGGTGCTGGAAGGATTTGGGGTGGATTCTCCTTTTGCTGGCGCAGGAGTTTTGGGTTGGAACAAGCAGGAGCGGTCGCTGCGCCGTTACACCCATGGAGGGAGATGGGGCTTCTTGGTGTTGTACAAAGGCACAGAGGATGGAAAACAAGGATGAGGCTACACGGGGGATTGCGTTTGGTTCGGGCTGCTGTGAGTCTCTGTTTGTGCTTTTATGTCTCGAATGAATCAGCCGGTTACCGCAGCGTCACAAGTCGCTGTTTGTCACTAACAGCGGTGGGCTGGGACCCCAGCGTGGCCTTGGTGCAGAACACAATCACCCACGCCTTCCCTCTGTTCCAATTTCAGTGCTTTTAGCTCAAACTAGTTCCTAATCACTAAAGAAAACCCAAATGAGACGAGTTTCCAGCCAAACAGCTCTCTGTACAGTCATCCTGCACCTTCCCTGTGTCCAAATGCCCTTTTGAGAAGCAAAGGTCCCAGAAGCGGGCAGGTCACTGAGAGGACCCGGCTCTAAAAGGTCTCACAGGTGAGAAAGGGTCGAGTCCTGACGCAGCTGTCCAGGATGTAGGATGCACTTCCCAGGCTCCAGCAGTAAATGAGGGTGGAAGCCAACATGCCCGCTTGTCATTTGCCAGAAGACTTTGCCAGGCACTTGGCAATCTTACTAGATGTGCCGCATGGCAATCTTGCTATTGCAATTAAAAATTGAAAATAAAGTGCAACTCCTATGGATGTTCAACAAAACTATCACTGAGACGCAGCCACCTGAGGCAGGAAACACACTGTCTGCTTAGTCTGCATCCAAAACTCCACACGGCAGCTTTGAAGAAGCTCTAAAGAACTGGGTCTTCCCTTTGTACAGATGACAAAACAAATCCAGAGCCTCAGGAGGTCACCTGGCCAAAGGGAAGGTGCCACTATTCAGGATTTAGTTTTTTTCTAAAAAATCAAAGCATCAGTAGGATCATCAGCTGCCGTGGGGACCCTGGCTCGCTGGTTCTCATTTCTCTAACCTCTTTTCATAGCCGGTGCGTGGCTTCCATTCCAGCAGGGAACAAGCAGTGGCTCCTTGGCTGAAGATGTTCCTCGCATGGCTCCGTCTCTCCCACCTCCGTGGGCTCATTGTCTGGCCATGGAAAGGGCTCTGGTCCCCCCTCCAGCAACGCCGCTCCCAGAAAATGATCCGTTTGTTGCTGTTGGGTGGAGAAGCTGCCGCGTGACTCTGCTGCTTGACATGACAGGAGCTCTTAGGAGACGGGAAAAGCAAAGACAAGGCTTTTTCTCTATTTGCTGGGTACGATACAGGGAAAGCGTGCGAGGTCTCCGGGTACTGTCAGGCTCTGGATCTTCTCGCGGTCAATCACAGCCCTTAACCTTCCTCTTCTCTGCAGCGAGCGCCCTTGGGACCCTTTGCGTTTCCATTTCAAGGCTTTCTCTCTGCATGCAAACAAGCAGAGAGAGGGGGAGGCTGTCGTGCAGACATGCAGCTCCTCCTCAATTCCACTCTCTCTCTCGTGGCATCATACGGCAACAGCAGGTTAGAAAATGGTACCGACCTGGGATCTGGTGGTTTTCAAGTTTGTGTTGTAAAAATCCGCTTGCTCCACTGAGGTAATAACTGAGATTGTTCTGCTTTGCAGCAGACAACAGCCTGGCCTAAAATACATCGGGGGGTTTGGTCACGTATATGTTATCTTCTCAATGTTTGGGTGTTGGTTTGGGGTTTTTTTCCCCAAAAGAACCCATACTGAGCTGCCCATGCTGCAGCTGAGTCGCTGCCAGCATTGGAGCTGGCTGGATGAGCAGCAGCTGGGGCATCCCTCCCTCCATTGCACTGCTGTGCCACCATCCCCACTGGTACCATTATCCCCGCTGGTGCCATCATCCCCACTGGTACCACCATCCCCACTGGTACCATTGCAAGTGTCCCAGTGTACAATGATTCTAAAGGGGCAGAGGATGAGGATGGGAGCATGCAAAGGCCATCCTCCCCCTTCCTCTCTTTCCACCCCCCCGCTCTGCTCCGGAGACGCTGGCAACGCCGTATTTATCTCAATGTCATTTTCCTCGAGATGTGAGCTGGAACAAATCCGGAGCAGCTGCTCCTTCTCTAAGTGCCCTTTAGGGATCCCTTCAGCAGACACTTTGCAGGATATAATGATGACATTCTAACGAGCGCTAATGCACGTGTTGTCATCTTTCGGTATTTACACTTCCCACAGGAGGCATGGTTCTGAGAGGGAAAAGTGCGAGATGGAAACCTTGATGCAAAAACTGTGGTGGCCAGACCAGGGAACCCACCCACTTGAGAGAAGCAGCCCCTGGTCCCTGTGGTCCGATTGCACCAGGAAAAAAGGGGGGAAAAAAAGGATTATTTGGGGGTGTACAGAGTGCTGCACATCGCTCCACATCTCATGAGCTTCAGTCTGATGGTGTAACTGCAAGCTGGGAGCACTGGGTGAACTGGCAGACACCCACTTTCTCTCTGCTTCACCCAAAGGTGATGCGTGGAACGTTCTCACAGACACTTATTAGCCACGTCATTAACGTGCTCGGTGAGCAGCACCTACCATCACAAATGCCAGGTGGTCAGACACTGGAACAGGTTGCCCAAGGAAGTTGTGGATGTCCCCTCCCTGGAAGTGTTCAAGGCCAGGTTGGATGAGGCTTTGAGCAACCTGGTCTAGTGGAAGGTGTCCCTGCTGATGGCAGGGGGGTTGGAACTGGATGAGCTTTAAGGTCCCTTCCAATCCAAACCATTCTATGATTCTGTGAAACGCAGCCCAGTCCTCTCCATCGGAGAGGAAACAGCCACACCAAGCCCTGTCCCCAGCAGGGATGTTGTTACTCACATACACACGCGTGTGTGTGACTGTATGTAAACAAATAAAAAGGAACTTGCCAAACAAAATAAACAAAAATGAAACTGCCTATAAACACTTGGGATTTCATAACACAAGCAGCCCAAATGGCTAAGCCACAAACTGGGAAGCAGGGCTGGGCTTCCCCATTCCCAACACCACTGTGTCCTCTGCTCACCCATCTTCTGAGGGGGAAGATTGTGTCAAATAAAAGACATATCAAAAGATTTCTCCCTCCCTCTCTTCAGGTGCACACACGCTCCGCTGTCCCTGCCACGTTACCCAAAGCAGGAGCCAGGATCCGGCCGGTGTGATAAGTGGGAATAAATGGCTCTGCTTGTCTGTGGAAATGTTACTGGCAAATTTCCGAACCAGATTAAAAAGTAAATTAGATTTCTTCTGGAGAGTTATTTCCAAGGGTTTTGTCTGCTGATGTTTCCATGCAAGATTGCAGCTTTGCTGAGGGGGAAAGAGAACAAAAGGGGAGGATAAAGAGCCGAGGTTGCAATTATCTGGCTGAACAAGGTCCTCTGGTGGAAGGCACCTAATCAGGAAAGTCTCAAATTTGCTTAAAATAGGAGGTGCAATAGAAAAGTTATTTATACTCTGCCTCACCTGCTCAGAGAAAACTGTTTCTCAAGGCAGGCAATTGCAGGAGACGAGCTGTAAAATGGAAGGAGTGGAATCAAATTGGGTCTTAATAAGGGTGGGATGAAATAATCACACAAGGGGGTCTTTGAGCAGAGCACAGTCCGTGTTTCACGGAACAGAGGCACGAGGGAGACAGGGTCACAAACTGCATCGTTCCCCAGCGTGGTGGGGAGGGCAGCAGGGTCCCAGCACTGCAGGTGAGTAACGAGGCACAGCTAACGAGCTGCAGCTAATGAGGGGAGTGGCCAGGCTGCAGGTGAAGTTACTTATGGCCGGGCAGTGTGGGGGGACCCAGCTGGGTAGAGCTGGGTGCGATGTGATCTTCTCCAGGAGCCTGGGTGAGTCTCTTGGTCTTTATTTCTCCTTTTATGCACAGAAATGTTATTTTCTTGGTTATTGGATGTGTGCCTGTAGTCCACGTGCACGCAGACCCTAGCACTGTCTGTTCTTGACTTTGTTTAGAAGCTTAAGGAGTGACTAGTGGAGAAATAAGGTAGAGAAGATGTTGGGTGCAGAGCTGAGGTGGTTCTTGCTGTGGTTTTTGCCTGTGTCTGGGGGTTCTTGCCCCAGCTGGGTGTGCAGGTTAAGTCCTGCAGCATTGGGAAAGTTGGTTGTGTGGGTATTTTTCTGGTTTTCTCTGTCTGTGTGCTTTATAATGTGCTGGATGCCCTTCAAGGTCAAGGTGACCACTGAGAATCACACCAGGACTGAAGTTGGGAAGTTTGGAGATGGGTGTTTGGGGGGATCATGAGACTTGTTAAACACAAAGAACCCTTTGGTGTTTGTAAGCCAGGTCTGGGGGAGTTGCTTGTTCATCTTTCATGTGAGGTGTGCTCCTCAGCAGCTCAGGTGTCTCAAGAACCTGAAAAGGATATGAAAGCAATTCCTCCTCCTGCTTCTCAGCCCAAGCTCTGTGCAGGCAGCTCATCCCCTGCTCCAGAGCCAGCTCAGCCCACCGTGCTTCTCCCAGCAGCCACAAACTGGGGAGCAGGGCTGGGCTTCCCCATTCCCAACACCCCTCACCATGCATGGTGCAAACCAGGCTGTGGTGGGGCATCAGGTGGTGGGCTCTGACTGCGCTGCTGGGTGTGGGGTCTCCCTCCAGTTCCCTCAAAGACTCACTTTCTGCTTTTGTGATGCCACCGTGCAAATGATCAAACTGCATTAAATTCATGGAAAAGCTTTAAAGAAACGGGCTCTGCAGGTGGCTCCTGGCCAGTGTGGATGGACGGGGTGGTTCTGGGTGTGCCCAGGGTCCTGGGAGGTGACATGGGGTGGGTGGGGGTCTCTGTATGTCCCGGGATGTCCCAGTGATGCTGCGCCACTGCTGGCACTGCCCTTCATTTCTGAAATAAATAAATAAGCCTATAGATCATCCCTGCTCCTTTCGCCAGCCCTGCCAGTCAGTGACAAAGGAGCAAGGGACCTTTCATGGAGATAAATACAGTGCGAGGGGGTAATTAAAGTGACTGATTTCTCCATGGCAGGAGCTTTCCAAGGCTCCGCTTCCCGCAGCGTCCTTGTGTTTGCACAGGGAGAGGAGCCAGAGGTGCCAGCATGTTTCAGAGCAGCAGGAGCTGGGGACAGCCAGCTCCGAGGGGACCTCACCTCTCTGGTGACCTCTCGGCAGAGGCATTTTGAAGGCTCAGGAGGTCTCCGAGCAGCCACCTGAACCCACAAATAATAACAATCTCATTGCCCTGCTGGGTTGCATCAGCAAGACCTTTCCTGTCTCCTTTCTCCCCTTCTCTGTCACAAAAATAGCGCAGGGGAAAGGTTCACAGCTTCCACTTGGCTTCCAGCTTTTTGCCTGGAGCTGTTTCCGTGCTCTCCAAAGCGCAGGAGCCAGAGCTGTCACAGCCTCTCCTCTGGAACAGCTGGAGCGCGGGAAGGAGGGACCCTGAGCAGAACCACCACAGATCTGCGTGTGTCCCCAACCCTTTCTGCTTCTCTGTGTGATTCCTTTGTCTCTGCACAGCTTCGTTATGGACCTTCCATCGCTTATCCTACGAGCAGGCGTGTCTCACCTCATTTAGGGACGATAGATGGTTTATATGTTCTGTGTTAATCGTTACCCTGCACCTTTAATCTAAAGCCTTAGCCTGAGCTGCAACCGGGGGCTCGTTTAGATTTCTTGTTTGTAACAATAAAGTG
>NW_010287781.1:43473-49183 GCF_000700745.2 Antrostomus carolinensis
TTCAGCGGCTGAAGGTCACTCTTCTGGCAGATCAGCGCGTTGGTTGTCTGGGGTCAGTGCGGCTGCTGGCACTGCATGGTAAAATGCGCTGGCTGGGACCGGGGACCACCACACCGGTGGGTGGCAGAGAGCTGGGATGAGCACAAGGTTTCACTCCTCGGGTTCCCAGGTGCGGGTCCCTTCGGGGGTCCCCAAAGCCCCCTTCAGATCCCAGCCTTCAATAAGGCTTTGCTGCTCGGCAGCAGACACCTCTCCTGCGATGCTATCGCGTGTTCCTCTCTCTTCTCTTTCTCGCTCTTCCCAGGAGCTGGTGTCCTGGTGATCTATGAGTTGTTTGGAGAAGAAGCAAACACTACTTATGCATTATATACATGTCTTGTCTGTTCCACTTGATAATGCCATTCTTTAATATGCTCAGCAGCAGCTTTTTGGCTGGCTCCCCTAAAGCTTGCCTGGCACTCACCGAGGCCTTTTTCTTCTTCAAATATTTAGGGGATTTTATACCTAACTTTGTTTTCCAACATCCTCATGTGCGGAGAAGAAGAAACCAAACAAAGCAGAAACCTGCCTGGGTAGCCTGGAGCGTTTCTGTTCCGTTCCTTGCAAAGCCGCGGCGGCTCTGAGCTTTGCTCGGAAATAAAAGCAGAAAAGGTGACGATGGTTTAGTAGATCTGAGAGCAAACGCTGGGCTGCAGCACGGTGATGCCGACGCCTTCGCCCAGGCGTGCGGGCAGCCCGCGGCAGGACCAGTGACTGTGCGTCTTCACGTGCCATCCCAGTGTGGATAGAAGGGGAACTGCCTTTCCTCTGCCTTTGGTGCCAAGGCTGCCCATCATATGGCCATGGTAGAATCACAGATTGTGAGTTGGGAGGGACCCACAAGGATGATGGAGTCCAACTGCTGTCCCTGCACAGGACAATCCCAACATTCACACCATGTCCCTCAGGGCCTTGGCCAAATGCTGCTGGAATCTTGTCAGGCTTGGTGCCATGAGCACCTCCCTGGGGAGCCTGTTCCAGTGCTCCACCACCCTCTGCCTCAAGAGCCTTTTCCTCATGGCCAACCTCCCCCTGCCCTGGCACATCTTCCTGCCACTTCCCCTGCTCCTATGTGTGTGTGTATATATATATATGTGTGTGTGTGTGTATAGTGATGCTCCATCACGGACAGCCAGCAACAGGAGGGGTCTTCTCAACCACAGCACCTCGAGGTTTTGGCATGCTGTGCCAGCAGCTGAGGGTGCCTCTGGTTTCCCATAGGGCTGCCGAGACGCAGCGTGATTGCTGAGCCCCCGGGGATGACATGGGCTCTCTCGTGGATGGAGAGGCATTTAAAGAAAGGGGATAAAAGCTTTTCAGTCCTCTTTTTCCAGCTGAGAGGAGAGGGTCTGCCATCACTAGTCTGATTTGTGAGAATCGCTCTGACCTCTCGTAGCGACAGACTCAGCTCTCCGAAGCCCTGGGAATCGTGGCCTCGTCCCCAGACTCTGTTATTTTCCCTCTTCTCTCTCCAGCTACAGTAAATAAAGCACTCGACATGCTGTACTCGAGGCTCTCTGCCTTAGCTCAGTGCTCTTTTTGAGGAAAAAACAGAAATTTCCACTATTCCTTGCTTTCTGGTTGCTCATGCCCTGAATTTTGCAGAGAGGGATGTGTGTGTCTGTGCTCACATCGGTCTGGCTCGCTGAATGTCCCACAGGCTCTGAGGGACGCGGTGCTTCCAGGCTGGGTCAACCGTCCCCGGGTTATTCCCTGCTGCAGAATAAATCCTGCCTGCCTCCCCATACGCCCTCCTCCTCTCGCCTGGATGATGAGTGGGAGAGGAGAGAAGTACATGATGGATAAGCTTTACAAAGCAGTCCAGGGTCACAGCTTTGTCTATAAAAAGTAAATAATGTGAAGAGCAGAGACCCATCTCTCGGCTGGCACGTGAGATGAGTGGAGAACGTGCTCTGCTGTGTGATGGAGAGCTCTCCTGGAGCCTTGGACCCGTCGGGAGATGGGAGATCCATGGGATGAGGCTGCTGCTGGCCCTCCCCTGCACAGCCCTGGGTGCACGGAACCACTAACGGGGAGTAGGTAAAGATGTTTGCTGCTTGCACAGTATTTCCTCCTCTTCTGTTTCCAGCTGGCAAACAGCTCTCTGATGTCTTATTCTAAAGGGCTCCGTGCTGAAAACTGCTCCAGCTCCGAGCAAACGCTGCTGTGGGATTAATTGGTGGGAGGGGAGCACTGAAAGGTTGGGCGAAGACCGACGTGGTGGGATGCAGCAGGTGATGCCACACGGCTGGAAGCAGCTGGAAGGGACATCTCCCAACTTTGGGTGCTGGGTGGGATAAGGGACACGCTGGGACAGTGTCCCAGAGCTCCGCAGCATCCCGGCTGCCTGAGTCAGCAGCCGCAGAGTACAACTTGACCTTGCGTGGAAAGAGATGTCCAACAAATCTTTGTGCTCGTCACACATGGTTTGACACACACATACACGTGCGGCTCCCTGCAAATCAATCTCTGCGCCAGCCTGGCTGCTCGAGCCCTTTCTGGGGAGGGACGTGAGGCTGACGGGGCTACATCCACCTCCCACCCCCTCCCCTCCATCCCGAGAGTCCACAGTTTTAATGGGGTTATGGAGAAGCTTCGCTGAGCAGCACCCCCAGGATGATGAGCCGGTCGTATGAGCTCGGGCGATAATATTTAGCGCTATAATTAGGCCTTGAAATGTCCTTGGAGAGTCTGCAGGGGCTACAAGAAAAGGAGGAGAGAGGGGAGAACGGCTTCTTGCCGGGATAACACCTTACATCCCCAGAAATGGCTTTGGGGGGACAGGGAAGCAAGGAGATTTCCGCACATCGGGGTTCCCCAGCATGTCAGGAGGGAAGGAAAGCTGCTTGAGGACGGGCTGTACGTGTGGAGGTGAAAAGTTGTGTTGTGTGGGTGTCGTGTTGATCGCTGGGCTCTTGCATTTTTATTTAACACATGGCCAAGGTGCCTGGCTCAGCTCAGAGTTGTTATTTATGGCGATGCTGAATCGTATATAAACAGCGAGAAACCCAGCCCCACTCCTCAACCACAGTTTGGGTTCAAAACCTCCCCGAGCTGCCATCTCCAGCTTCAGATTATACACACAAGGGGGAAACATGACTTTAAATCCATGCATCGTACCAGAAACACACATTGCTGTAGCCCCATGCAGCAGAAACGTGGCAAAATGGAGCGTTCCACAAAGCCAGTGCTTTCCTCGAGCTGAACTCGGCCCTCCCGTGTCCCGCCCCAGCCAGACACCTCACTCGGCGATGTCCTAAGTGGTGGGAAATGGGTTTGTAATGGGGAGTGATGAGCTGCTTTGACACCAGCCAGTCCCCTCAGCTTCACCTGCAATATTCCCTTTATTGGGACGCAGCCAGGCTATTTTCAGCAAAGGATGAAAATAGAGTGGTGTCAAAGGGACAAGGATAAAAGGAGTTTTCTCTCTTGGGAACAGAAAGAGGTTAATTAAAAAGAAAGTGAAAGAAAGTCTTTGTCTGTTCCTAGGCTGATTCAAGCCTGGGAACCTGCAGTGTTTTGTTCAGGGAGGAGCTGTTTGGTTTTATGACCGGTCAGTGCGGTGCCCGTCGGCAGCACAGCCTCCCCAGCCGCCCCTCCGCTGCTTTTCCACCCTGGGTCTGGATTCATTTTCCCTCCCATCATCCAAGATGGGGACCCGGGGCTGGTGGCTGAGGGAAGAGGTTAATTTCTCTGTGTAGCACCAGCAAAATCCACAACCAAAAGTGAAAAGTGTGTGGTTTCAGGGAGAAATGAAGAGTCTCCAGGGGAAATGGGGAAGGTGCAGTGAAACCCACAGAGCCCAGCAAAGCTCATCGGTCCCCACACAGCAGCGTCCCCCAAATCTTCCACCTCGTGCGTGGTTTGGCATCATCAGCTGCCTCCTTCCTCCGCTGCTCGGGGCGGGGAAGGGTTTTAATGATTTTTTTTTTTTGTGCAAAGACATAATTACACTTCTCTGATTAATCTTCAGGCTGCATTGAGTGCTTGCCATAAATCTTGGAAACAAACATGTCTATTTATATTTTAATTATCTTTCTTCTTTCCTCAAGTTCAGGTTGATTTCAGCTTCTCCTACATATTTATCAACAGAGCAATTCTCTCTTCACCTTTCCCAGGGGTCTTGTGGGTGAGACCACAGTGTGGTCCATCACCCCAAACCGCTTATTTAGACTCAGAATTGGTTCATATCTGCGAGCGCTTGGTCTTGGTGTGACCACAGCCTTGTTGGAAGAGGCACTTCCCAGTGGCTGCTTGAGCCCAGAGAGACAAAATCTGTCTCCAAGGGGGAATTTCGAAGTGCCTGCTTTCCCTGGGCAACCATCCTTTGGTTTCCAGCGAGCCGCTGTAATTTGTAAACTTTAATAACCGTTATTACTATTAAAAAGGAAAGAAAGCGAGTAGCCCTGTCACTAATTACTTTAAGTGATCTCAATGAGCCGCAGTTCAGCTCCTTTATAAAACCTCCCGCTGCGCAGAGCAGATTGTCGTGATGATGGGATCTTTCCTTAGGCCCGTTTATTAACTCTGCCCAGAATAACAGCCCAACAGACGCGGGAGAAGGCGGCTCTGATGAGAGAGAACAGAACACCCTGCACAGAGCAGCTCCTCCCTCCAGGCCGGCGCGATGTCTCCTCCATCCTCCTCGGTCCCAATTCCTTAATTTTCTTTTTCTCCTTCTGATTCCCCCAGAGCTTTGTCCCCCTCTTAGAATCATAGAATGGTTTGGATTGGAAGGGACCTTAAAGCTCATCCAGTTCCAACCCCCCTGCCAGCAGCAGGGACACCTTCCACTAGACCAGGTTGCTCAAAGCCTCATCCAGCCTGGCCAAGAACACTTCCAGGGAGGAGCAGCCACAACTTCCTTGGGCAACCTGTTCCAGTGTCTGACCACCCTCACAGTGAAGAACTTCTTCCTAATATCTAATCTAAACCTCCCCTCTTTCAGTTTAAACCCATTTCCCCTTGTTTTGTCATTAACTGCCCTTATGAAAAGTCCCTCCCCAGCTTTCTTGTAGGCCCCCTCTTCTTTGCCCCACTCCTTCCACGGAGGAAGGCACGTCCCTCTCCCCGGTGCCAGCGCAGGAGGGATGAAGCCTTTTCCTCACCCCTGCAGCCAGAGTACCGTTATGAGATGAAATACGTTCCATCCCCAGGCAAATGCCCGCGTGCCGCTTAAATGAAGCTTCTTAACCGAACGTTGCGGTGGCATTTCACATGGGGGAAATTGCTCTGGTATTTACTGCTATTAAATTAATTTCTCAGTCGAGGATTTTAGACTCTTGTAATTCACGAGGATATTTTAGGTCCTGTTTACTGTCTGGTGCTTAAAAAAAAAAAAAAAAAAAATTGTCTGAAGCATTTGTTTGCCGAATATAACGCCGTTATTACATTAGCAGCAGAGACAGGGGTTCATTAATGTTGATGTGGAGCTTATTGTATCGCCGAGCTCTCCGAGCAGCGGGTAATTTTTCATAACATATGTGCAGCAATATTTAGGCACAGAAGGACGAGTGGAAAATGCTTGTAGCCTGGCACCCATACGCACCCTGAAAGACTGCGGCTCTGCGTTGCGCCGAGGGGAGATGCTTTGAGGCCTCTGCTATATAGATATATATATATCTATATATATATATCTCATGTTTACTTGTATATGTGTGTGTGTGTATAT
>NW_010287781.1:49227-49454 GCF_000700745.2 Antrostomus carolinensis
TGTATATGTGTGTGTGTGTGTATATATAGCACCCAGCTGCCAAGGGAGCCCATCCCTCTAAGCAGAAACGCCTCCGTATCTGGGCAGAGATCTGCAACGGATGGAGCTCCACCACAGCAATCTCTGTTTTTCTCAAAGAACGGATAACAAAACACTGAAAGAGACACAGCCTGAGGTAGGAGGGGGGAAAAAAAAAGTTTAAAAAAAAAAAAGGGCTTCATTTGAAA
>NW_010287781.1:49563-65366 GCF_000700745.2 Antrostomus carolinensis
AAAGAAAACCATTTTCTTCTAAATGCCGGTGCCCAGAGCAAGATAATCTGGCTTTTTCTGACTACGCACACGGCCGAGACATGGGCAGCTCCTTTGCTTATGAAATAGAGCTGTTGGCTGGGGGAGAAGCCCGCCGTCGCCATCCTCCACTCGCCGGGGCTGAGCCAGGCGTTGTTTTCATCTGGTGAGAATAAAAAGCTCCTCTCTCGTTCCTCTGTCCCGGCCAGCGCTTAGCGCGGGGTTTTGATCAACAAAATGATGCTATTTGGGATTTTTTCCCTCTTGTTTTGAAGTCGAAATGCGGGGAGGAGGGGAGGGGAGCACCGACAGCCTGTGAAGATCCAACCAAGCAGACTTCTCAAAGCAAAAAATATAATTATTATCCCCATGAGAAAAGAGCTTCTCTCCCAGCCCTATCAAAGCCGCGCCGCATCCTTCAGATGAAAGCCGTGCTTTTTAGTTCCCTCCTTTTAACACCTCACTGTGTTTAAGCTCTGTTCTTCCCAAATGAACAAACATTTTATCTGCTGGGCCCAAAATAACCAACTAACTCGCCAAACACCCGGCAGCCGGGCTGGCGTGGCTTTGGCGCGCTCTTTGCCATGGTGCTGCTGCGCTTGCTCTGCTCACCGCGTTTTCCGAGGCAGTTCAGCAGCTCCAGACGGCAAAATACTCGGCGTATTCCAACTTTTTAAAATAGAAATAATAAAACAAATGGTTGCAAGCAGCAGATGTTGCAAAGTGTAATTACCAGCTGATCCGTTTCTGGCCGCTTTGGGTTTTTTCCCCCTCTGTCCCATATGAAATGGCTGTCTGGCTAAGATGCAGGGGCTGGAGAAATTCGGTGTGGGCAGAGGGAAGGGCCTGGGCACACAGCAGGTGCATGGGGAGGTGGCCCAGGGACAACCAAGTGTCCCCAAGCAGTGGCAAATTGCTGCATCCATGTGCTGCGAGGCTGAGCAGCACGATATGGGATTGCTCCTTCTTCAATACCCAGCTTTGCACATGCATGGTGGTGTCCCTTCTTCATCTCCCCTTCTTCTTCATCATTTTCTTCTTCGTCATCTTCTTCTTCTTCTTCTGCATGTCCCCTGCATGGTAGTCTCTCTTCTGCATCTCTTCTTCTTCTTCATCTCCCCTTCTTCTTCTTCTTCTTCATCTCCCCTTCTTCTTCTTCTTCTGCATCTCTCCTTCTCCTCCCTTCTCCTTCTCTTCCTTTCTTCTCCTTCTTCTCCCCTTCTTTCTTCCCCTCCCTCTTTCCAAACCCAGGAGGGAATTGGCAGTTGGAGAAGGGATGGCACTCGCTGCTCACGGCTGGGTTGGTCAGGGATTTTCCACTCTCTCCCGTCCCCCTCCAGAGAAGAACCACATCCATACCCCTGCCAGTGATGGGCAGCACTGGGGCAAGGCCAGGGAGTGGGGATGCACCTTTGGCTTTTCAGAAAATAGTAATTTCAGAATAAAAACCCCCGGAGCTTTGATTTTCTTCCCATGTGCTTTGGCATTCTGGGCAAACGCTTGGGTTTATCTCCCCTCCTCGCCCTCGGAAGAGAGCAGGATGCTTTGAAGTAACGTTTCAATTAAGATTTTAAACTGGAGAGATGCAAGTTAGATCAGAGCAGAGTCTGATCTCAGTAACTCCCCTCCGCTCCCCGTTTGATATTCGGAAATGTCGCGGTTTGTACTTCAGCATCGTCGATGCCGCTCGCGAGCGATCGCATCCGCGCGAACATCACCCGGGGAGATCTGAAGGCAACGTGCTTGTTTTCCTCCCCGAACCTCCCCCACCCGCCCAAAGGAGCCTCGGCTCGAGAACAGAAACTGGGCTGTGAAATTCACCAGTCGGGTCTGGAATTACATCGCTTTATAGTGATATATAACTTCTTAGGGTGAGCTCTCGCCCAGTGAGAATATATCTATCATCTTGATTTTTTTTAACTTCTATGGGTCTGGGGGGGAATGTGCCTCCTTGTGCGTGCACAGTACCTTGCACAAGGGACTCTTCAGTACCCAGGGCCTCTTGGCACCGTGCAAATACAACAGATAAATAATAGCAAACACCCAGAGCCCCACCAACGCCTTTCCAGCCTGTGGATATCGCAGCTGTACAGACCTGTTTTCCCCTGGCTGAGTTCAGCCTGTGTTCAGCGCTTGAGATATCCAGACCTGGAGGCAAAAGTTGCATTTTCTTAGGAATTTCTTCTTTCTGGAGTTGCTTATCACCTTATTTGAGGAATGAAGGTTGCTTATATCTGCTGTTTGCCTAGAAGGAATAATGATAAAAAAAAAAAGTAGCCAGACAAAAAGCTCCAGGGGCCTGATAGCCAATTAGTCCTACAGCGGCGAACGATGCCCACCCGTCAGTAAGATATAATCGCCCAGAAATAAGGGATGACCTCGGGCAGCAGGCTGTGCCACACTGAGCCTTGGCCAAAGGCTCGTGCAAAGTCCACCAGATCCTCGTGACCCTCGTGGCATTTCTCAGCTCAATGGTGGGAGCACGTGAACCTCCCCAACAAATGCGATTCTGCTCCTGACAATCCGTTCCCCTGTTACACACCGTAATGTCGCAGCCTGCAGCTCTGCTGCCATCCACTCCTCTGCTCACTAGAAACTCTCTTTTTCAGCCCTAAAAAAAAAAAGATGACAGAAATAAATCCTTCTCCTGTGGTATTGGAAATGAGGATGTCTTGAGCAGAGAGGAGGGGAGCGTGTCGCCGGGTTGGAAAATGTTTATAAGAGAGAGATTTGCTGCCGAGCAGAGATGTGGCTCGATACAAGCTGCTGATGTGCGGGTCGAGCTCGCTGCGAGGGCTCGGGCAGTGCCTTTCCCAAAGCTCCCTGAGGAGCAGGAGAGGTTCCTGGAAGCTGCCCTGGGAAAAACCCATCCTCTCCATTATGTGCCTGAAGCAATTAAGCATCTCAGTAACTGGACAAACCGACTGGAGTGTCTTTTGGAGTGTTCATGGGGGTATTGATGGGGGAGGCCAGAGAGTCCGTCCCCACATGGCAAATAAAGACTTGTCCATCTTGGGGGGAGGCGGCGGCTCAACCCTCTCATGGAGTAATGACAGTCTTACCTGAATTTTATCTGCACAATATAAATTTAACAGTTCCACTGGAACGTGCTATTCAGGTTGTCATAACACAGGGATGTTCAGGAAGGCTTCGGACGTGGTTTAATTAGCAAAGTTAGTTGGGAGGGCATCTTGCATTATCTTCCTCCTTTTCTTTCTCCTAATGCTCTATAATTTATGTCAGCCGAGAAGCGCGCGAGCTTTGCTGCACATAATAAACAGAGGAGGTTCAAAGCCGGCGGTTAGCTCAGCTTCAAAGGACGCGGGGAAGGGAGGTCGCCGGCAGGCACTTTATTAGCTGTCATTTTCTGGACTGTCCTGTGAAAACAAATAAATAAGCGGGAGCAGATCCATCCTCTGCAGCGCCGACAGCGCGGGGATGCAGGCGCTGCGGGGCTCCTCCTGCCCAGGGATGCTCAGAGGGGCTGGCTGTGCCGAGCGGTGCTGAGTTTCCATAGGAAGGTCTTGGCCAGTGCTGTTGAGGGTTGTGCTTCTCTCCTCTTCGCAGCAAAAACCACTCGTGCGTTGGGTCTCCTCAGGGCATCCATCCGTCCGTGTGTCTGTCTCACATCCTCGGAACTCAATACACCGCTGAGCATCTGGCTGAAAGCCCAAGGGATCCAATGGGAAGATTTCCACTGAGTTCCCCCTCCCTTGGGTCGGATCCAGGGGCAGGAGCAGGATGAAGACATCCGCTTGCTCCCTGGCTGGCCTGGGTGATGGCCATGGTCCGTGGCACGCCAGGCCTGGCCCGTCACTGCCCCTCAGCCCCTGCACGCATCGTGTCCCTCGTAGAAAGCTGGGAGCCATGCGGTTGCCATGCCTCCGTGTCTGCCTGCCTGGGGATGGACCTTCTTGGGAGCAGGGTTATCCGCGTTCAAGCATTCCCAGCAAAGCAACCTGCTCCTTCCATGAAAAATAACAAGGGATGAGGTTTTTCTGCAGCAGTGGTGGGCAGGAAAAATTCAGATTAACTTTCCCACTCCTTTTCTTTCTTTCTTTCTTTCTTTCTTTCTTTCTTTCTTTCTTTCTTTCTTTCTTTCTTTCTTTCTTTCTTTCTTTCTTTCTTTCTTTCTGAGCGAGACGCAGGATTGATTACAGTCCTATCAAATTAGTAGTGTAGCTCAGGCTTTAAGTGGTCAATTATGATCCGCAGCAGAAGGCTGCAGTCGGTCAGTAGCTCGCGGCGCTTTGTTTCCACCAACGCTTTCCCGTGGGGCTCGCTCCGAACGGGCGATGCTGGGGGTCCCGGCAGCGGGCTGGGGGTCTGCACTGTTTCCAACCCCCAGCTGAGCTCAACCAGCTCCTTCTGGGCTTTAATTTGTGTTTGGTGGCTGCTCAGGGGTTGTTTTCTCCTGCTGTGGGGAGCAGGCAGCAAAGACCACGGTGGAGAACAAAGATGTCAAACTGGAAAAGGTGCTGGGGGTAGTGGAGGAGGGAGGAAGGTGAGGAAGAAGAGCCTGGAGGTGAGGAGCTGCCCAGCTGAGGTTCCTGCAGCAGGGTCCCCGAGGACATCCAAGCTGCTCTCTGTTCCCAGGAAGGGCTCCAAGCACCCGGGGCAGGAGCAGAGCCCGGCCACTGTTGGGGACATGTTAGGTCTCCCAAGGGAAACGCAGCAGGGAAGTGTGGGGACAGGGCTGGGCTGTGGGGACAGCTCGAGTGAACCAGGGCCAGTTCGGTTTTGCCCTGAACTTGTGCCAAATTCCACGGGTTCCAGTGGATTCGCTTCTGCCGGGGACGTGGGGGAATGAAACGCGCCTGGATTGAAAGAGGAGAGGATATTCCCACCGCGCTGTTCAGGACTTTCCCCCCCGGAGCTCTGCTTTCATGCCCACCGCTTCCTCCGTGAGCTGGTTCCCATGAAAGGCTCCCTGGGAGCTGCTCCTCCAGCACTCCCCAGCTCACCCTCGCAAATCAAAAAGGTTTTTGGAAGGATGGGAAGCCAAAACTGCTGGTTTTCCAGTGCAATCTGGCTCCCGTGAGTAACACTGGAATTAGCAAAGGTGATATTCTGGAGGAAAACAGCTCAGTCACCTGAGAGAAGTGAGAGTTCAGAGAAGTGAGTCACGTTTGATGAGTCCTAGCTGTCAGTCAGACGCGAAGCACGTCACGCAGGGTGAAGGCACAACCTGCTCCCCCTGTGCCAACGCCACCCCTTCTTCATGGGAAACTGTCACCCTTCCAGCTCCCGTCCCCGAGCAAAAAATAAATAAAGAAAATGTCTGGGTTCTGAAGGGCAAATCTTAAAGATCACAGAGAGACGTCTAGTTATGTAGAAATAAAATCTGAATTTTAATGCGAGGCATTAACATGAGCTCTTTGAGGAATAACTACAGGACTTCATGAGGAACATCTTGGAGCCCTGCTGCAGCACGGCTGCCGGACAGTCCTCCCAAATCACCTCCAACAAGTTAATTCTTCAGGGAGGAGGAGGGTGGGTTTGAATCCCGGGGGCAATGGATGAACAGGTGCATCGCCACAGCAGCAGCAGCGAAGCTTAGAGCCCAGGGTTCTGGGAGAGGAGGGCAGCGCCCGACAACACGGAGGCAAATAAGGGGTTTAGGGGATGTTTGTGAGATCCCAACAGAAAGCGGCGATCGCAAGGGGGGCTCTTACCTGTCGCTCGTATCGCGATAGATTCCCAAGGCGCCTGGGCTGCCCCGGTGACCGGGATGCTCCGTGTCCCATGAGGACAGGCAGCCCCGTGAGAAGTGGCACGCTGCTCCCATCTCACCATCTGGTGAACGGCTGGGGGGTGACACCACTTTGCATGCTGTCATTTGGGGGTGACACCACGTGCCCTCATGTGTTAATTTTCATGGCGACGTGTTCCCCAGGGAGGAGAGCACTGCTCTTCCCCGGCCCCTGGAGCTACCTCTCGCTCCAAGCCTGTGTAAAACCTGCCCGAGATGTTTCTCCTTGAACGGAGCTTTAGCCGCTGAGCCCAGCTGCTTTTTATTTGTTGTTGATTTTATTGATGTTATTGACTTTTTCACGGGGCGCTTTGGGGACATTGGCACGATGGCGTGTGCCGGTGTTACAAATGGCTCGGCGTTACACGGTGTTTAACTCGCGCTCTGCACCGAGGAGAGACCCGCTTTTATTAAGAACCTGTTGTAGCAGTTGCTTTTGGGTTTGTTTTTTTTTGGTGATAAAATATCTAATGCACTCATCACCGCTGCCACCCCGCTGTGGCTACCGGGTAAAGCAAAATAACGACGTGTCACACAAGCGCTTCCAAGACAATAACGGAGGTGTATCGCACACGGGCTTGGCGCAAAGAGCCACCGGTGCTGCGGAGAGACAATTTATGGGGGATTTCAGCACGAGAGAGCTGAGGTGCAGGAGTGGGGCTGCTGTTCTGGGCTTGTTCCCAAGCCAAATCGTGGCGAGAAAGGCTGGAATGTTGCAGAAATTGTGATTGAGAGGGATGGGACTGCAGATGGGTAATTACGAGGGTGAGGAAGGTCAGATGCGCCTGCAGGTTTTGGAGGTCCCAAGGAGACTCGCTGAGCCAAGGTCTCTGCAGCTGCTCTCCTGCCAGGCAGGACGTGTGTCCGCCGATGCCGGATGAGCCGCTCCGGAGTGCAGGATCTGCCCACCAGAAAGGTGGTGGAGTCAGAGGAGGTTTCACAGGGAGGAGAGAGGGAATACGGTGCCGATTGCTCTGGGTGCAGCTTCTCCCCGAGGCGCTTCCCCGTGTCCCTGCAGCTCCCCTGCAGCCGCCAGCGCAGCGTTGGTTGTTTTAACCAGAGCTTTTACAGATGGAGCTCTGGAAAGGTGATGTTAACACAGCCAGGCACACGAACACCGTTAATATTTCAATACGTGGCTGAGGACGGGGAGAACACACTTGCTTCTTTTTTTTTTTCTCTCTACCTTGTATATAAAACAAGATCGCTTGTTTTCTATTCCGAGACTTGCCGCCTGCCTGAGACAGTAATATTTTAAAGTAGATTGGATCTTAAAATTGTAAGAGGTCCCTGGTGGCCCGACTTGAGCTGGCATTAGCAGCTCAGGTGTTGTCTTACGAAGCAATCTCCTCTTGAACCGTCCTGTGCTCCCTCAGCCTCGGAGAACGCGCAGCCCCGGAAGGGCTCGGTTCCCCCGGGCAGCTCGCTAAGACGGTGCGGTGATGGTGAGGAATGAAGATGAATGTCACCGCGCCTGCGACCTTGGCAGCAGCCAGCCTTGTCCTTGGGGCTGGGAGCACCTCCCAAGGTTTCTGTTTGCTTTTCTTTAGTCTCCAGGGATGAGTTGATAGTCCCGTCCTTCGGGCTGAAAAACACTTCCAAGGGCAAGAGCCGCAGGAGCGTGTCGGAGCCAGAGAGATCCCCAGGCACGGGTGGGGCGGGGGTGCTGGCAGCACACCGCAGTGTGCCCAGAAAGCGCCAGCACTGGGGCACATCACCCAGTGAGGACCACAGAGGGGTCCCATCACCCCAGAGCCCTGACCAGGGGACCATCACTCTTCAAACACCTCACGGCACTGCGTGTCACAGTGGATTCAAAGCTGGTTGTGTGGATAGAAAAGGAAGTTGGACAAGCTCAGGCGAGAAATATGAGACAAATCCTCAGCAGCGTGGTCATAAAACATGCGAGCGGTTTACCTAGGGATGGCAGCACAGCTTCTTGAAGTCTTTAAATCAACAGCAGGTATCCGTGCCATCTCTGGGCGGAGAGCACGCAAGCAAACGTTCTGAAGGCTGACCTCCTTTCTGTGACATTAACTCTGCTTTTAATTAGCTTTAAAAAAAAACCCACTTTAAAAATCTTACCAGTTGATTGGCCTTTGCGGTGAATTTTCCCCCTTGGTTTTTATCTGAGCCCTGTGAAAACGGGATTGTGCGCCTGCATTTTTTATTACTGGCTTTAAATAATTCTTCCAAAATACTCTCTGGTACAAAATGAGACCAGTACTTATGTGTGTGTGGTATCCAGGAGACTGGCAGAAATTGTGCTCGGCGTGATTATCCGGAGCAGTTGTCATGTTACTCTCATGGCTAATGGTATATAATTACGTATTACAGCTCTCTCCAGGTCGAGCAGCTCGGGGCAGTCTGAGCACACGGCAGGGGACACGATGAAGACCCCAGGCCAGGTGACTCCATCCCTCTAGAAAGGGAAATAATTGTCCCAAAACACATTGTTTGCATTTTTGCTGCCTGAAATTCAATTAGAGAGCTCTGACTGAAATCAGTGCAGCGTCACACCGGGTGGAAGCAGATGTGGAGTGACTGTGGTTCTTGCAGCCTGATTCATGTGGACAATGTCTTTTGTTGTCTCCTCTCCGTTATCTACCGGCCTGTTTGCTCTGCAGACTTTGGCTTTAGAGGAAAAGAGCCTCAGCCACGTTGAACGCAGCCCAACACCTGTGACGTTGTTGGAGGCTCGTCGTGGGTTCTACCCAGAGTTTTGCTGTGGTTGTCCCTAGGGGGGAGCACGTCCTGGGCACCAGGGATGCTGAAAGGCAGCCGGGATTCACATCCTTGCCCCGGGCGCTGCTCTCAGATCCTTTGGGAGAACATCTGCAACGGGTCAACTTCTTGTCATGCTGAGATTTGTGATTGAGGAGGAGGATTAGGGGGTTTTGGTGGTTGTTTTTCCAGTGGTGTGGCTTTATCAAGCAAATAAAAGCGATTTCCATGATAAAACGTGAAGCAGGTGCCCTCTGGGACACGCAGAATCCCCGTCACCGTGTCCGCTGGTGGGTGCCAGGAAGGTTTGGGGACGGCTGCTCGGAAGCCTCCATATCCATCTCGCAGAGAGGAACACAACGCTCTCCAAGCAGCAGGAGGAGCAGGGTGGGGGTCGGGACTCTCTGCCGGTCTCGGAGCTCCCCCGACGGCGGGACCCCCGCAACTGCAGCCGCTGCCCGGGCCGGGGGTCCCGCACGGGTGGAGAAAAGCGGCTCCTTCTCCCCTGCCGTGCGTGTCTCCATCCATCAGCGTTGCTTCGTCCCCATCCCATGGGACACCACCCCTGATGGCTGTGGCACTGTGGGGCTCCATCCGGGATGAGCATCCTGCATCCCACAGGATGGGAGCAGGCGGTGGGAGCTCAGGTCCCGGTGAAGCTCCCGGTGCAGCGTTCTGCCCGGGGAAGGGACCTTCCCTGGTGAACAGGGGAGCAAAAGCATCTCCATGAGAATTATTTGTTTGGTCCCCTGACCCTTTGGAATATCGTCCCCTCAGCGCACGGCGCTCCGGGGGTCGTTAGGTGCCGCTTCACTCACTGACTAATTGCTTTCTTCTTCTCAATACTTTCTCCATCACCCTCATCATCACCCTCGTCCGCTCTCTTCGAGGGTGGGGGGACCCGTCCTGGGGTGGCTGAAGCCACTCACAAGTTTCTGCCAAGTTGTGTTTTATCGAGTACACGCGGGATAATTCTGCACGTCCTTGTTTTGTCATTTCAGGGCACTTAAAGTGTCAGGGAGATTTCAGTCTCCTAAAAGCTTATCTGTCAGCATCAGTGAGTTATTCCAGGAAAAGGGTATCATCAACTGCAGCGGGAGGAAAAAAAAAAAAGAGAAAGAAAGTGAAAAAATAAAATAAATAAAAGACAAACCTGAAGGTTTTCTGTTCCCAACTGGCTGCAGCCGACCTTGAGGGAGATTTTCCTCTGGCATTTGCCGTTTCTTTGCCTTAACAAGGGCAGGGCCATGCGGTGCCACCGGCTGCAGATGTGCCACAGATGGTTTAGGCAGTGGCGGGGGGGGAGGAAGCAGGAGGGAAAGGGGATGAGGATTTCCCTGGGAAAAGGGGGAATTTTGGCCAAATCTGAGGCCAAGCAACAGTGAGAAGTGGAAGGGTCTGCTCAGGGACTCGTCAGTGTTGGGTTCACGCCTGGACTCAGTGATCTCAAAGGGCTTTTCCAATCTCGGTGGTTCTGTGTTCTCTTTTCCTTCACTTTGGTGTGGCAAGAGCTGGGATTTTTCCCATTTTCCATGGTTCTCACCCAAGTAATACAGCGTGGATGGACGAATAGAGAGAGGAGCCCAGGGGAGGGCAGAGAAAAGGTGGTAACATCTCATGTACATATGAGATATTACAATGTACAGCCTCGTGACTGGAAAGGAGCTTCCACATGGAAAAGCCTCCAGCCCGACGGTGCCGGGAGCTGCAGGGACCCTTGTTCCAAACAACAAACTGGGAACCAAATTCTCCTCATGCAGCCAACAGGTCTTAGTTCATCATTAATTATCTGGATATGCCTTTGTGTCCCAGGAGGTGGATTCGATTCAGGAAGGGCCCTGTGCTCGCTCTGCTGCCAGTTTTGGGGGCACCAGGGTTGTTTTCTTTGCTTTAACTCTGAGATAACATTTCTGCTGCACTTTTTGGTGCTGCCGAGGGTGGGTGTTTCCAACCGGAGCAATTGCACATTCAGGGTGAGAACGGCTGTAAAACCTGGCTGGAATAAGTGATGTGGCTTTGTAACTTGCTTTAGAATTGTGTCAGTAATCCCTGGTTACATTATTAATGTAGTATTAAAAGGACTTGAGGCCTCTCAGCAAATTCCTATTTCAAATAAATAATTACTGGAGCCGAGATAATTTATTAAATTAAATTGAAAAACCCAGGCACACTCTATATTTGCCTTTAAGTAATTTTTTTTTAACTACTGCATCCAAAAATACACAGTTACTGACATCCCAGAGGCCGCAGATGGGCTGGAATGATGATGGGGCGGCAGTTTCAGCATTTAACGAACCAATAATGAACATTTCTGTTCTTTTGCTACTCAAAAACTTGTAAGCACAATATTGATCGAGCTTTCCGAGCGTCAGAAATAACTCGTGTACGGACCCCGCGCCCTTTCCCCGCCGCAGCTTCTTTCCCAGCACAAAAATAAGGCTTTGGTGGGGGTTTATCTGGGCTTTTCCAGGGCGCGTGACAAATTGGTACTAAATCGGAACCTCAAAGGATGCCAGCGCATCAAAACAGGCGAGTTATTGCATAATATGGGGGAAATGAGATAAAAATCCTGCGTGCGGCACAGTTACTTGAGAAGCAAGAATAAACAATATTGAAAAATGCATAAACACAGATGGCATGTTTTCCTTAAAAAAATAAAAAAGTATTGCGAGAGAAATAAGAGCCTCTTAAAAAGGAATAAAATATGAAAAGGAGGAGAAGTGGGTCAGAAAGTTGTCAAAGGAAGGGGGGAAATGAAGAAAACGGGGATCAAAGGTAAAGCGGGTTCTGGGGGCGCGTGGATCCAGGCAGGTTTATCTGCTGGGGTGACAGGGAACCGCGCGTCCTCGGGTCTGATCCAGCCCCGTCCCGGCGGGCACAGAGCAAAGCACATTTAAATTGCCCAGGAATCGGTGACAAAGGAGAGAGAGAGAGGTTTGAAAGACTCATTTATTTGCACCATTAACCATTTTAACAACCTCTCTCCAATAACAGTCGTCCCCACGGTTAGAAGAGCAGGTGTTCCAATAATCAGAGTGATTGAGCAGCCTCGCATGGTCGTTATTATTAATACCCGTTATAAAAAAGAGCCAGGGAGACGCGCACCCCATGTGCTCTTTTATGCCTGCTCGGTTTATGGGCGGGTAGCTCTTGGCTGACATGTTTGAGGGATGTGCTTGGATGACAACCACCTCGCACGGGAGTGAATTTTCCATGTGAGAACTGAGCTGAAAGCGCTTGTGTCGTCATTTTCCATGCGGAATAAATACCACACGTGGCGATCGGTTACCTCACAGCAAAACCCCTGCAGTGAATTCTGATGAATTCATGTAGAACAGGTGAATTGTTGGTTTTTTTTTAATGTGGTCAAGCAGAAGTTTTTAGGACACACGGGCTCTGCCCTAAAGCACCAAATGCACAATGAGCACGTAAATGGTCCCATTAAATTGACGAGACTCCTCGCGCACCTCGAGGAAAGCTCGTGCATGTTTAGAGAGCTTCCACCCTCTTCATTCACGCTGCCGAGGGAGCAGTGGAAATGTCAGACACCACAAATGGAATTGGAAAGGGGACAAAGGAGGAAATGCTGGTGTAGGAGGGTAACACCCTGTGGAAAGGCCACGGCCGTTCCCGGCTGGTCTGTCCCACCGCCTTGTGCCCAGGTAATTTTTGCAGCAAACGCTCCGGCATCTCCCTCTTGTGGCATCTGTTCCTATCCCGGTCGGGTGCTGCCGAGACCTGGAAAAGGAAAAGCAACGCAGGGAGGGTTCCCTGAATCCTCCCTTGCATTCCCGAGTCCCCTCTGGATTCAGCTGCCGCATTTCTGCAGTTCCAGACCATGAACGGGGGTCTGAGCTGGCAGGGGACAGCTCCAGCCACCGCTGCAGCCCTGGCCCAGCGCTTCAGACCCTTCCCCACTGACATTTCCATGAGACACGAGTGTCGTGTCTGTAAAACTCTGCAGCACCTTCTCATTACAAGCTGCTGCGCTGAAGTAATTACCAGTGCAGCAAACACCGGGGATGCCCAGGGACGGAGCCACTCGATTACCAGCATGGTTTTGTCCAGTAATCAGTAGTACACTTAATTTTTCCAGTCTTAATGCTTGTGCCATTGATATCTGGGATCTCACCGGGGTTGTTCCGGCTCTACCTGCACTTACCTACCCTGTGATGTGATTTGCACAGAGCTGTTAACTGCTGAGTTAGGTCACGGTTGCTGTAATTAAACTCAACGTTTTAAGAATGCTTTTGGTTTGACCCCAGTGTTCTGAACAGCGTTGAACAGAGGGAGCTTCTCACAGAGGAAAGTTTGGGCCCCTCTCCCAATATACATTCCTTCTATAATTCCCTCTTCCCGGACTGCACATCTAAAAAGTGGTAAAACCTTGTAACCCTGACCCACGGGGCAGTTCAGGTCACAGCAGCAGCTTTCCGTGTTTCCTATTCTCACCAGCACGTTGTGAAAATGGGAAGCACCTCAGGTTGGACACTCTCCAGCTGTAGCCCATCTCTCAACCGAGCTGTGGCACAAAAGGATTTTGCTGTTAAATGCCCACGAACATCTGGAGGTTGGAACTGGATGATCTTTAAGGTCCTTTCCAACCCAAGCCATTCTTATGATTCTATGATATAACAAAATGAATTTGCCAGAGCATTTCCTTTCACAAGCCCACGAGAGGCTGGTTCACCCAACAGCTCACGGCGAGCACAAAAGACAGGCTGTACCAACACACCGTCTTCAACAGAACTGTTTTATTGTGTAGTGAAAGACCGCATCTAAAACCAGACTGAAGAGGAGTATCAAACTGCGATTCACCTAGTCAGGTACAAACAAAGGAGCTGCCGAGGCTCGAACGTGTCGATTCCTCGCTCGGGCAGAAAAGAAGCGGTTACTCGGGCTTCCATCTGCGTTTTAACAGCGGTTGAGAAACAAGGTAAGGGAAGTGTGCGGCTTCTCGGGAGACTGGCAAACAGAACAGAACCAGGAGCCACGTGGAGGATGCGCTACAGGATGGCACGGTGAGATGAGCAATCAGCTGGCAGTTTTATCGCTCTCTCCGTTCTCTATTAGTTTCCTTTTCTTTTCATCCGTTTTCCTCTTGAAGATGTTATCTCTGTAGAACTGAAGCTCTTTGATGCTTTCCCTGATGTCATCAAGCGCTCTGAAAGAGAATTAAGGAGGGTTTCAAAACGCCTGAGCCCATCTTCAGCTACATCTGGATCCCAACGCTTCTGAGAGATGCTCGGCTGTGAGAAATCCACCTCTGACACGCAGGGAAACGAGAACAGCCTTCGCTCGTCTGGGCTATGGGGAAAGCAATAACATTCCACCAGCACTGCATGCCAGCGAGTAACACACAGCTTATTGCTTCATGTCACCGCGGGACATAAGCTCCTGAAAGCCAACAGGTTCCTCAGCTCCAACTATTACAAGTAATTCAATCTGAGACGATGGAGACAGGGCTCTGGAGGCCAATTGTCAGCTCCCACTTTGGCCACTCACCTGTTTTCTACGTGAGCTGTAGCCAAGGCCTGTGGGCCCCACGGGACCCACCGTCTCCTCCCTTCAGAACCTGCAGTCTTAGAAAATGTGACTTTCTAGAAACGCGCGTTAATACCGCGCAGAATCTTTCCTTCCAAAACCTCACCAGAACAGAAACAGCAGAAACCTCACCTGTGCGAAGCCGCCTTCTTTGGTGCAAACTCGTATTCTTCTGGATACCAGCGTCTGCGAGCGGAAAACAAGTGCCACTTAGGAAAGGAAACTGGGACTCAAACTGGTTTGTTTCAATCAGTGAAAGAATTTGGGGGTTGGTGAAGAATTTAGGCGTCTCCCAGCAGCCTCTCACCTTGTTTCAGAAGAGCGTGCGTTAGCACCGCTCAACAGCCTTCCCCAGATTATCTTTCCTACGACTACTTCATTGGGGAAACATTTACCTGCAAAGTTCTTTGACGGTGCTCACATCAATGATCCTGTAATGAAGATGCCTCATGAACTGCGGCATGTATTTGTCAAGAAATTTCTTATCTGCGTGAACAGAGTTCCCTACAAAGACAGAAAACAAGATGTTTCTTCAAAGACATCACAAAACCACCACGAACGACATGGAAACGAGGAGCTGGCTAAACGAGCTGGGGAAAGATCACAGGGTATGGAAAGCTATTTGCAAGCAGCTCGTTGATCTCATTTTCTAGTAAATATGATTGTAAAGGTTTGTCAGATTTTCACTCCAGGATCACAGGCGGTTTAAACGTGTAATCCCTCCATTAATTCTTCAGTTACTCCTCGTACGGTGTCTGGCGCACAGACACGTATCGAAGCGCTACGCAAGCATCGGGTTTTCTGCTGGGAGCTGTGGGAGGGACCTGATTGAGTGGAAGGTGTCCCTGCTGATGGCAGGGTGGTTGGAACTGGATGATCTTTAAGGTCCCTTCCAATCCAAACCATTCTGTGATTCTGTGACACTCTCATTATGAACAAAAAGGACTTTACCTGCCAGAGGACAGAGACCCGGGGGCGTCTGCTGCCGTACGAAGGACAGAAACTCATACTCTGCCTGCTGCAGTGAGATCTTGCTCTCCTTCACTGCCTTAGTCAGGCCAGACTGCAAAAAAAAGAGCCATCCGTCATAAATCAGAGATACTCTGCCAGGAAAGATATTCCCAGGAACACCCAGAAGCAGAAGGGACAACCCCGAGGTGCTGTTTGTGCCCAGGAGCAGCAGCTGGACGGCCCTGCGCCTTCCTTCCCTCCCCGCACCTCTGCGGACGGGCCCAGCTGACGCGCAGGGCGCTGCTCAGGAAGCAAAAATCAGCACCAACAGTGCCAACAACACCAACCTTCCTGTGCTCTGGACTTTTTTTCCCTGGTTGCTGCACTTCCCAGGGCTTCTTCCCAATTCCCCAGGCACTGCACAAGCCTCGTGTACGCACCGGTGTGAACGTGATGGAGGGGAGCATTGTATTTCTCTCTGCTTAACGAGAGGCATCCGCCTCCCCGGCACGGAGCAGCAGTGATAAATAAACAGAAATAATCAGGATCCTGACTTAAGTGTTTGTCGAGATTTCTATAAATCAGAAAAGTTCCTTCTTTCTTTGTGTTTTGTTGGTTTTTTTTTCAATAGTTAAATGTCAAATCTGCTCCAAGTGTTCTCAGTGATTTATTTCCATCTGGCTACGCTGTATATTTCCACGACTGCGCCGCAAAAATCTACTCGACAGATCGGAGTGGTGGTTAAAAAATTCATTATGTGGCTGCATTTTCATCTGTATTCTAATTGCTTCTCTTTTCTTAGTCCGTTAAAAAC
>NW_010287781.1:65402-67136 GCF_000700745.2 Antrostomus carolinensis
GTGTGTGACCATCTTCAGTTCACCCGTGAACTGAAACAGAGTTTGAGTCCTCAGCCAGAGAAGGGGAAAAGCTCCCATCAAGGAAAATTAGTATTAATTTTAGTATTAATTAGTATTAATTCCAAACTCTGGCTAATCCTTCCTGGGGAGAGTGAGATGCCGAAGGGGGGAAGAGGGGAGGGGTTGGGGGTGTCTTAAAACTTCAGCCCTTAATTGAAAACTAACTTGAACTCAGTTCCTAATCAGGGATTGTAAGATTCATTCCTTTTCTTGCTACTGGACAGGAGGAAACTTTGTTTGGTGGCTGAAAGAACTGAAAATAATCTCTTGCTGCAAAACTTAAGCTTAGGGTGGAAAAATCCAGTAGGCTCACAGTGCTGAGGGGGCAGGCAGGAACAATAACCCCATGTTTACAGTAAACTGGCCTCTAATTCTCCAAGTACCTGAATTTGAGGTGGTAACTCTGCATTTTGTTGGCTCTGGCCTGTTCTGTGCTGATCCTGCGCCTACTCTCAGTCGGGACTTTGAGCCACATGTTCCCCTTCTCCATCAGAATTATTCTTTGATGTATTTTACGCCACACAGAACAGGCTTCACCGGGAGGAGCTGTCAGAGGAATCCCTCCAACCCAGCCTACAGCCAGGGCTCCTGTGGAGGCAGGTCATGGCTGGCAGCTCAGTGAGCACCCGACAGCCTCACGCTTGAGGGGACGACGCTGAGCCTCCCCCTTTGAGGATGGGAACCAGCAGCACGTCCTGGAGGGACGGATCCCATTCCCAAGCCCTCTGACGCTGGTCTCGCCCTGCCTGCAGTTCTCCTGTCAGCTCTGGCTCTGGCCATCGCAGGGGACCACTCGCTAGCTGGTGGCCTTGGACTTGGGAGCCAGAAGCATCACCGGAAAGCAGCTTCCAGCACTATCCAGACTCATTAAAAACCAGGCTACAAAGCAGAGGCCACTCTGGGGCCATCCTGCGGGATGAGAACTAAAGGGACACGGATGGAATTCACAGTTGTGGCACCGACAACTTGAGGGACCTTGGGTGAAGCATTACATGTCAGCTCCTCAGGACAAAGTAAGGGCGGTATTTACTGTCTCCCATTCTCTGTCTCCTCTGTTTGATCTCAAAGCCAGGTTGGATGAGGCTATGAGCAACTGGGGCTAGTGGAAGGTGTCCCTGCTGATGGCTGGGGGGGTGGAACTGGATGATCCTTAGGCTCCCTTCTAACCCTATAACCATTCTATGATTCTAAGGTGTCCCTGCTGATGGAAGGGGGGTTGGAACTGGTTGAGCTTTAAGGTCCCTTCCAACCCAAACCCATCTGGGATTCTAAGGTGTACCTGCTCATGGCATTGGGGGTTGAACCAGATGATCCTTAAGGTCCCTTCCAACCCTATAACCATTCTATGATTCTGAGGTGTCCCTGCTGATGGCAGGGGGAGTGGAACTGGATGAGTTTTAAGGTCCCTTCTAACCCTATAACCATTCTGTGACTGTTCAGCACATAAACTGTCCCTTTTTAGGTGACTGTGGTGCAATTAACGATTCTGAGCACCAGGTCCCAGCGTTGGGAAGGAAGAGAAGGTGGCGTGGGTGCTGCGGGGTTGGTTACCTTCCCGTGATGCTCCTTGCACCAGTCGGACATGCCCTCCAGCAGCTCGTCGGGCTGATTAATGATCAAGTTGGGGCCCTGTTGGGAAGAGAAGAACCCACAGGTGAGTCAGACAAGCCGGGG
>NW_010287782.1:0-29419 GCF_000700745.2 Antrostomus carolinensis
CCGGGGACAGGCGCTTTTTTTTTTTCCCCTTCCTCCCCCTCAGTCCTTCTGCTGCCTCCATCTGTGGTCCCAAATTACTCCCCGTTTGACTCAGCAGTCATGCTCATCGCACTCCTGGTTTTCTGGTTTTGTCGTTAAGCGTCTTTTTTAGCAGCAGTGTGCAAGACAAGCCACGTATTTCCAGTTGGGCTCATCCAGCCTTTTATGGGCTCTAGGTCAGCGTAGCTTCATCCCTTGCCTTCAGGAGGTGGCTGTGTTTTCAGGTAGGCTGTGGGTGAGGCTCTTGAGAACGAACCAAAGGGAGCTGGTTGCCGACAGCTTTGACCCAGCTGGTGAAATGAAATGGTAAGAGAGACTCCAGTAACTTCAGGCAGACTAGCGGTTCCCAGAATAGAAGGCATATGACTGACGGTTTTGTAGGCTTCATTACCTTAAAACAAAGTCATCCTTTGTCACAAACTAATGAAACTTCAGCAAATTAGTTTACGCTTCATAGCAATTCTCCATCTACCCAGGTTGCTTGGCAGCTCTTTACAGGCAACTCTGACTGCTTTTTTTTTCATGCAATCTGTATATGCTGTGTATATAGGCTGTATGTGTGCAGATATATTCATGTCAGTATCTGATGCATTGCTTTGGGATGTAAAAAGGTGCTCTAGAAGAAGCGTTCTTATCTTGGACTTGATAAGTCAGTGATATAATTAAAGCTAGGTCCCTTCCTCACAGTTGGTTTTTGGTATTTTGAATGTTTCCTGAAGTCATTGATTTCCGTGTAATTTTTTTTTTTTTTTTAATGTTGATTGTTACATATGTCACATAATTGAGAAGAGTAATATTCAACCTAAAGGAGTTTGCTAGATAGGATGTCTTTTTTTTTTTTTTAATCTCCACGCGGCAGCATGTGTATGTGCTCTAAAACATGTAATTTGATTTTTTTTTTTCTGATTGCTGCAAAATTGCTGTTCGTTACTTGACCCCTTTCAGTAATAAGTTGTATCATTTTCAAAATTGAGTGTGAAACTTTTAATTCATAGCAGTTTCATGGTATGATGTAGTAAGTTAGTAGTAGTCCGAGTTCTGTAAATGGACCTTACTTTGCCAGCTGGTGTTTTACAGAGGCTGTTTTGATTCCTTTGTTGCTTGATGCAGTTTCATGCTGTTTTGCTCTAAATTTTTTTAGCTGGTTTTGGAATCACTAAAAGTAGAGCTGACTACTTTGCTTTGCATGTTGTTGTAGTGCACAGAGTATAGAGTTCTAGGTTAAAATCTTAAATTATCATTAAATTTTTCTTTTAAGCTTCTTTAGACATGCCCAAGTAAAAAGTTTTAGGTATGGCAGAAGAAAGACTGGAATGATGAGAGTCAGTACATACATTCAGTTTGACTATTCTTACTTAAAGCAAGGAATATTGAGGTTTCATTTGAATTCAGATCTCTGATACACTGTGGTCAGTTGCTCCACCAAGTGACTTCAGTGACTTTGCTTATTTCCAGCTCAGGGGTTCAGGAGTAAGGTTACAGTAGTGTGGTAGTGTAGGTGAAAACATCTCTGATGCTAAACGTTTTCTAAGTACTACAACCATGTAATTTGCCTTGTAAGAATAACATTGTGGTTGTAAACACAAAACTCATTGCCTTGGCTTGGCATGAGAAACCCACTTGCTGTTTGGACAGTCCTAGTGACAGAGGGATGTACATAATAATTTTTCTACAATGTTAGTGTCTGTAGAACTTGAGTATTTCTTAAGAAAGAGATAACTGTAGATAGAGCTAGATTTTTTTTCACACTGCTCAGTTTTTTCTTGCTATTTTGGGTGGGTTTTTGAGAGTAAGAAAAATTGAAAGGTTGGTCACTTTTGTTTTTCAAAACATTGAGTGGAACGGCAACACTACACAGTTTTTTCTCGTGCTCACCTGTGTCTCATGCTGCTGCCAGGGCAAAGCCTGGACAATTAAAGTAGTCATCACATGGTCTTCCTGTCAGAGATGAACTGGGAGCTGTGTGAACCAGTAAGGGAGGTCCTGGTGGAAGGGCAGAGGGCAACTCTTGTCTCGCAGTTGGTGAAGGCATTGAGAGACTAGGGTGATGGATGCCACGTTCTACCATCAATCTGTATGGGCACCACGCTAAAAGTTCCCACACCTCTGCTTCTCCCCTCACTTCAGGGTTTATTCTAGGAAATATTCTAGGGCATCATCTTCATTTTTCCTTAGTGGAGATTATTGTTAGCCCTCAGTGCCTCTGTCGGCCTCATTCATCACTTCCTCGGGAATTCTACTTACTTCTCTACACTGTTGGCAATAGGGAAACCAAAACTGCTTGAAATAAAGAATAAGTTGAAGTGCAAATCTTCTCCTCCTTCTTCAGATGAAGATGGAAAAAATAAGAGTGTCAGAACTGGAGATTAGACAGAAGTGTTAACTCTCTTCTTTTTTTCTCTTTCTTTCCAGATGTACCAAACTTTGCCATCAGAAGCCCTTGGATCTGAAAGATGATAACACTGAAATTCACTGTCCTGTCACAGTAAATCCGTGGCACATGAAGAAAGCTTTTAAAGTTATGAATGAATTAAGAAGGTATTATTTCACTGTATACATCTGCCTGTAGTCCATAATGCATTTTTACTTTCATTTGCATTTGTTAAATTAATAATAATAATAGTTTATTAAAAACATGAAATTCCAGAAGTGTAGCTGATGAGGAGGATTAAATATACAATGAAGTGGTAGCTGAACGATAGTCATGCCATGATAGCTGTAATGTGTGCAGTATGGTTTTCCCCCTCATAAGGTAATCAAAACTAGTTTTGTGAGACTTGAAAAATACTTAGAGCCTGTATTTAAGGAGTTACAGCTACTGGTCATATCTTGTGTCTAGTTGATCCTGGGTAGGTGAAAAGTGACTCTTTAGTTGAGCCTAAGGCTCTTTGTATGTCTGTTGTTGATTTTTGTGGTAAGACTGTGAACTGGAAAAATGTTTACATTTTCTAGCGTGGAAACATAGGTGACAGTCTAACAAACGTAAACCAACTGAGAGCAGGCTTCCTTTTCTTACTTGTCTTTTGTTTGCCCCCTGGGAGAAATTGATGAACTCCCAAATCAAATGTTGAAAGTAACTTTTCTCAGTAAAGTTTTGTGGAGGCCTTGAGTGATACTACGATCAGTTTCAGCAAACTTGGGAGACTGGTGCTGATGCTGTGCTAAGCACCCATATTGATTTATTTTCTATATATGAGTAGGTGAGATGGTGTTGAAAACTATGACAGCTGGTAATTAGAGCTCACAACTGAGCTCTGGTAATTAGGACTTACAACTATCACTGACAGTAATTCAGCTTTATAACTAACAGCAACAATGGAGAAATTAAATAAATAAAACACTTTTCTAGCATAAACAATACCAGAGGGTGTGAAAATCCTGTAGTCCTTTGTTACTTCCCATACAAGATTAAAAACTGGAGAGGCTTCACCTGAAAAAAAGACACCAAGTGATACCCTATTAAAGTATGCCTCTGCCTTAGATCTTTGCTGTTCCATATGGGTAAATCATTAATACTATGGTAGATGCTGTGATCAGATCAATGTATTTATCTGGCTGGGACAGTTTGTACTGTACTGGAAGACAGGAGAAAATAATACACTGTAAATTACTTAAATCCAGCTCAAGCACTTCCATAGTCTGAGGATAATAGGATAAGAGCAGAAACTATTTTTCTAGTATGTTAACAGCCTAGTTAGCTTACACTGGAAGAACTGATACTTGTTGCTTCACCTTACTTCAGCCCTTGGCTTTTTCAAGGATCCCAGTAGCCAGATTCAGTGTCTCAAGTAGTGCAATAGAGCCTGGCTAGAGCCAGTAGCCATGGCATCCTAAGGATGAGCAAGAGTTCGGATGAAGAATCAGAATGAGTCTCACAACAATTTCAGAAGTCAGAAACATTACCTGCATGCTGTTGTGTTGTTATTAAAAGATATGTGGTCTTCCAGCAGAGTGCATTGTTGAAGGCCGTGGATTATTTTCAGAATATACTTTAGTTTCCATGGTTACTTAAATTTGAATTGCTGTAGAAGCATTTTGACCAATTTTGTCTTACATGTATAAATAGTTAAAGTTGGAACAGGAGCAGTGCCATGCAAACCTTAACTGTAGTTCTTATTTAATAAGGTAGTTGATGCAGCAATGTTTACTGTTTAAGCTGAGTACAGCTTTTAAAATGGTAAGTGCTAATTAGATAAGATTATAAACATTCATATTTGCATTTGTTTGAAATAATAAACTGAAATATTTTAGAAATGTTTCAGACTTCATTACTCTAAATGAAAACCTAATATTAATCAAGTAAATGATATTTTTTATTTTATTGACTACGTTTTTTAAAGTGGTTACTATCTCAGTTCTTTTCATTAGTGTAGCACAAGCAGGTATTTGTCAGAGGTGTACTCTCCAGACAGTGGATAACTAGTGAAGAGATCATCTGCTTAAGCATCTAAAATACATTGGTTTTGGAATGCTGAAGTCTGAGTTTGTATTATATTTTTGGCTGCTGTCAAGTTGCCTGGTTCTATTAGCTCATAAGAGAGTTTTTCTGTGCCTTCAAGTTTTGACAAATTTGAGTAATTTTGTCCTTGGTAGTTTTTGTCATTTCATTACTCACCATCACCTCAACACTGAGTCAGAGAGATCATTAGGATAGCTAATTAGTTCTTGACATATGAAGAAATTACCCTCTGATGCCTATCTTTTCTCTTCATTATAGTTTGGTTTTATTGCAGTGGAATTTGACCTTACCTATATTTATTGAAATCCTCATTCTTACAAACAAGGCTTTACCAAAATCTTTTGAAGTTGTAGGTAATGACCTTTCTCTCTGAACCAATGAAGAATACCTGCAAGTTGGTGAATAGTTACTGTTAACTTACCCCCCTATTTCTCATTTTCTGTACCAAGATGGTTTACCTCCAATGGCTCTGTTCGTTCAGTTGCTCTATACAAGCAAATTAGTAGAATATTGCTTCAGAATGCAAGCTTTTCTAAAATAAATTGGCATGCCCTCATGAAATGAAGGTGCTGAGTTGCTGTGGAAGCCACAAGATGCTTGTAGCAGAGCGCATAATTAAGTTTATAAGCTTGTTTCATTATTTAGTAGTTTATTTAGCTTGTCAGCTTTGTAGTAACGCAGAGCATATTCATTCACCTAAAGCAGTTCCAGACTAGAGATGTAGCTGGACTACCTCTGAGTTTCTATATGTATGTATGTGCAATGTAATTAATTATCTGAAGTTTTGCACTGATGTAATTCTGTTGCTTCTGGCTTCGTTGTTATCTTTGGTATTTCTGTGCAGCTAAGTATAAAACCTTTTATTCCTGTTGTCAGGATAAGTGCAGGTGTCTGAAGAAGCTGAGTATTTGATGACCTCTTATGTGTAGCTTTCTGTTTCAATTTTTGTATAATAAATGTAATGGTTGTTTTCAAGCTTGTCTGAATTGTGCATTTCATCTGGGTATGGTCATTACCTTGTATTATAGATCTTTTTTGATAATAACCGTATTGCAAACAAAACTTACGAGATTTAGATAGTTGTTGTAGGTTTAACTGCTGAAAGGGGTAAAATATTCTGAAGACAGGATTGCAGTATGGGCCTCCAAGATTTTTGGGTTGTGACCTCCACAAGGCCACCTCACTTGAGGCTGTGCTGAAAGAAATTGGATGATTACAGAGGCTGAGAGATCACTGAGTTTTCTTTGGACTGAGGTGAATATCTGAGTTTGGCCGAGAGCTCTAGCTCTGTCGCAGCAAAATGCAACTACTCACCCAGTCTCTGCTGCAACTCTGCGTGGTAGTGACAAGCTATTGGAAAGTCTACACTCTAACTCCAGTGTGTATTCAGGAAAGGTTGAAATTTATCTTTTCAAAACTACTGACAATAGAGATCACTGGATTGATGTACAGCTTTACCTCCATCCCTAAGGAATATGTTCTGTTAAATTGTACTTTCCCCTCTTCCCTTTGTTGCCTTGGCTCTGAGTTTTGTGGGCTGTATGTTACTTCTACAGGGACAGTGCTATCATGAGAAGGAAATAAAAGGCAACAGTGACTGTGGCAATTTAGATGTTGGGGAAATTTAAGCCTTTTGGTGTTGTGGTGGTTTTGGGTTTTTTTTTTTTTGTTTGCCTGGTTGTTGTTCCCCACCCCCCACCCCCCCATTCCATCTAGAAAATTGGATTATAAAGAGTACACAGTGTGGTGGGTTTAACTGGAAGATTTATATCCAGTAGCTGTAAACTGCATTTGAAACAACTATATTAGAAATGCTTATAAATGAGACGTTATTTTATTGCAATAGAACACAGAGGAAATATGTGTTACAGTCACAAAGGACAAGAATGCAAATGGATGTAATGAAGATAAAAAGTCAGGCAAGATATGAAGTTAACCATGATAAATTCTAAACAGATCAGAGTAGAAAAAATAATTGCTATTATGAAAAATGTTTGGAAAACAGTAAACATCATAGAGATGATCAATTAGGGATTTTGAACAATTAAGTAGGCATGAGTTTCCTGTGCAATGTGATACAAGTATCACAGCTGAAGTTTGGATTCTTTGTTCTGTGTACATTCTGATTTCTTAGCTCAATATTTTAGTGTTTGTGTATATTTTTCTGTCATAGTTATTCAAAGAGGCCCAGACTTCCAGTGAGAAGGTTTATAAATTGGGCTGATACAAATTTTGGTTATTCAATACAGAAAACTTGTGGACTAGAAATCACAATTCAGTTGTTTGGTTTTTAGAAAGTTCTGTGTACCCAAGCACCATCTGTAATCTGACTGAGTAATCGCCATGCGGTTGTGTAATGCGTTTAAAAACAATGCTTCATCAACATTGTCTGCCTGCCTCTTGTGAGGGCATGGGAAAAGAAATTGTGTGTGATTGTTATATGCTGTTCTGTTGTAGTTCACTTATGTGAAATTGCCTTCTCTGATATTTCTAAATAGTCAAAACTTGCTGTGTGATGTGACGATAGTAGCTGAAGACATGGAAATTGCAGCGCACAGAGTTGTGCTAGCCGCCTGCAGCCCCTACTTCCATGCCATGTTTACAGGTACCAAATGTTTCAATACTTATTGTGTTGTAATCAAATCCAACTGTACAAAGCACAAAATTAAATTACTTTTGCTTTTTAGGATCTCATTTAATTTTTAGGTAAGCCAATAGGAACATTTGAGTTTCTTAATGAATTTTTATTTTAGTCTGAGGACATACTGGCAACTTATTCTTTGTTAGCGTGATGAATGCTTTGAAAAGTCTCCTTCGTTTAGACAAACTTATATGTTAAGCAAGAAACAGTAGAGTTGTTGCACTGTTTAAGGCTCTAGTAATCTCACTTGTCCAAAAGAAGATTAAAATAACTTCCATGTGAATTTTGGAGTAAATTATGTCCTTTAGCAGCTGTGTTCTTCAGACCCTGAGTACTCTTAGGCTGTTAGTAGATACAAAAGCTTTCTGTGGCTTTGGCAACCTATAGCTGGAGTGCATGTTTCAGTATTCTTAGGGTAATTCTCCATGACAGATGTGCTCTGCATCACTGCCACAACTTTTCTGTGCGGGCTTGATTCTGCCTCTGCTTGCTCCATGCTGGACAAGTTACTGCTTTGCTGTTCCAACAGGAATGCTGTGGGCTTGCGAGGCTAATATAGGTTCATGTTCAAAGGAGCCTCCAGCTGAATTCCTGTGTTGTGGATTTAATTCCATAATGGTTATAAATCACATTGAAATCATGTGGAATTCAGTGGCAGAGTGAGAATGCTACTAAATGCATGTTAAAATTAATTTCTGAACTTTTATCTGTTTCTTCTCAAATCTTGTGCCAGTTTGGTAGTTAATGTTGACTGTTTGGAATTAAAAGTTTGGAAATAAAAATTCTCTGCAACATACTGCTTCTGACCACCAGCTCAGGTGGAGGCAGAAGTGTTGACTTTTGGCCTGTCAGTGTGCAAGCAAACTGGAGTTTTAATAACTGTTATTGTATGCAACTCAAAGATTGATGAATTTTGAAATACTGTTGTGTCCTGGGGAAGCAGCTGATTATTCTTCATTTTATACGCAAATATTTTGACACAACCAAAGTTAGAAGTGGAGTCACTACTAGCAGCAACAGTGCTTTAAAGTTGTGTGTAAAATTAAATATCTATTCTTCTAGTAGTTCTTGAAGTATGCATTTGTGGTTGAGACAAAAATTCCAGGTGACTGATACATTCTTTCTTAATTTTTACTGCTTTCTTTAAAGTTAGAATGGAAACACCTGCTTCTACAGTTCCTTTTCATCACCTTAGTAACAGAGAAACACAAGGCTCTTACATTAGTTCTGTATTAAAGATTAACTGTTGTTGACTGTCACATTGAAAATATTCTTTACTCAGAGTGTGAGTTTTACATTATGCTTTCTGTGGCAGACAAGACACTTTTGCTTGCCCTGACTGCCCTTTCTGTGGAGAAGTTTGACTTGTTAGGAGTGCCAGCGCAGCAATGTCTGTGGTAGATCTCCAGATGGAATTGCTGAAATCTTGGTTCTTTCCTTGCTTCAGTCCCTTTTAAATTTGTTGGCTTGGTTTATGCTTTTAAATGTAGGTCATCTTTGACCCTCACTGGTGTGGGAGGTGGGAATGCTCACCTGAGTAATGGGTGGGAAGCTTTTAACCCAACATCTGTGGCAATATTTCTGTAGTTAGTGAACCAAGCTGGTGGGAGTTTAAATAGAATTCAGCTGTGGCTTCAAGATTTATCAACGGATTTTATACTACTGTCATAGGCTGCTTTCAGCAGGGCCCAGCTGTGGTGTTTGTGCCTTTCAGTCATTCCCCACAGAAAAAATCCTGAAGTTCATAATAATTATCTCCATGAACCCTGAAATTCACACTTCTGAGGTGGATTTGTATTCTCATCCAGTACTCTGCAAGTTGAAATAAGTGAGTTTGAGCCCTTAACCAGCTGCAATCAAATGGAAAAGTGTCTTCCTCCATCCAGAATAAAACAGAGACTGAAAAGACAGTAAAAAAAAAAAAAGCACTTTTATGCTTCAGGGTTATTTCTTGACTAGAAATTAGAAACTTATATTTGAACACGTTTGCAGGTTACTTCCATCTTTCTCTGAGTCATTAGGTACTGACTGCTATGCAGAATGGGGTACAGTGTTAACTGAGGTCAAACTCTCTGCCTCGGGTTTTTTCTGTTTCCCCTTGTTACAATGGTAGAAGTAGCCCTATTAAATAGTGAGAAAGAAAAAGTTACTACCCTTTAAAGTTAGTAACAATTATAAATAGAAGGGAAAAGAAAGATTAAACATCTGGGACTATGTTACCAGGAATAATTCTTCCTTCTATACACAGAGAAAGTCCTCAGAAATATGTATTGTGATCTAAATTAAATGTGCTTAAATCCTTAATTCCTTAAGAGGAAAGAATTATAAAACATCAGTGAAGGGACACTTCAGTGGCCCTGGGGCCTGACTTGGGACAAGGTTTAATTTTCTCTTCTGCCGAGGCAGCTGTCCTTAGGGAGTTGTGTGCTCTTTTTGCTTCCATTCTCCATTTGTAAAAATCTATTAAAAAAAAAAAAAAGAAGTCTTCCTTACATTACTCTGTGAGGACCCATATAGGCTTTTTAGGTAGCCTTTTAGTAACTTCGGCTCGACTAGTCCTCTGCTGCCCCTGCTTGGGAGGGTGGATCAGGTCAGTGCTTTCCTTTCTGTTCACAATATGCTTTCCTGTCACTAACTGCTCTGGAGATATGGTGGTGCAACTTCCCAGCTATGAACCGAGTTCTTCATCAGGTTGAATTCTAGACTGAGATTGCCCAGTGAATGAATACTTCAGGCTTCCTACATATGATAGGCTTCCTACATATGATAGGCTTTCTACATATGATAGGCTTCCTACATATGATCTGTCAAACCAGTCTGGATCACAAGAGAATGGAAAAGTCTATTAAGACTGCATGTCTATTTAGCATGAAAGGTAGAAGCAAGTCTGTGGTTCTTGTTCTGGTTTTGTTTGTTGCTGTTTTTTTTTTTTTATTCTGGGCTTTATTGTTAAACAGAGAAGGCTATCCATGGCTCTAGAAGCCTTGACACAAAATCTGAAAACAAACTTAGTGTGCTTGTGGAATACCAAACTCTACTCTCCCATATACACAATTTTCCCAAAAGACCACCTTCACAGCAGCTTGCCTAATAAATAACTTGCAGCATGCATACTCTGAAGATCAATAGGTTTAATCTGTGTCAAACTAGAAGTAGAAACTTAGAATACAGGGCCCTGCAGAGAACAAGCTGCAATCATCCTTCTAAGGTGTAGCAATATGGTTCAGAAGAGCAGCTAAAAGAATGAAGTTCTACGGAGGCTAGATTTTGCTGGTTTTGATGTAGTTCATCATCATTGCTTTGCAGAATGCTAGCAACCTGTGCTGCCATTAAATAGTAGTACGTTGCTGTTGATGGTCTTCTTCACTTCCTACCACTTAAAGGGTTGATTTTAAAATGTGATTCCTTATCCCTCAGCTAAAAAAAAAAAAACCAAAAAAACAAACCCAAAAATGCATGAATAACATGATGGCACCAATCATGGAGACCACAGGGTAACAAACAATGAAGATGCCTGTGTACTTCATAAGGAAATATCAGCAATGATAAGCATCTTCTGATTCACTTCTTCATCCTGTCTGCTCCTGTTTGTGTATACATTGAATTTTTTGCCTAATCAATACCCTTATCTCTAGATGTGTAGGGGAAAGAAATAAGAATACATCCAATGTAGAAGAATGATATACCCAGAAACTGGGATATACTCTTCCAAAGTCAAAGCTGATTTATCTACCAACATCACTGGTGTAGTTCATGTTTTCTTCTCAGTACAAGTCAATGCAAAAAGGCTTAAAGGTCTGAAATGACCAGATGTGTGGTTGGTAGTCATGGAGAAGGTTATAATCATGACTTCAAAATGTATCTTTGGGCAATTATTTCAGATATAAACAAAATGTTGCATTTTGAGTAACATCATCCTTTAGAAGGCGGAAACTATTTTGCAGGCCCTTCTATGAAGATCAGTTGTGGCATATGGCCACTGTGTCAGCCTCCACAAAATGAGATCCAACAAGTTTTCCCTTGCTTACTGTTTTATCTTAGCTTGAGTTTTAACTGTTAAAGCAGGTCTGTAACAGAGGTGAAATTACTAAGGGAGTAATAAGTAGGCAAGCAAAGAAATATGTATGTTAATTCTTCTGTGGGGATATACTTTTTCTCTTTGAAATAAAATTACTTGGAACTGCATTTAGTATGCTCCTTCTAGTAAGAAGTTAATAAAACTAGAGTATTTTAATAGCTTTCTTTGGCATTAAAATGTTTTGTATACATTTGATGAGTCTTACTTAGGTGTGATAGCAATATTTTCCTGTTACTGTACACTGGAGAAAATAGGTCACCTGCAGTAAAAAATTTAACCCAGGTAGCATTTGCATGGTAGTAACAACAAAGTCTTGCTTTCTCAGTGGGGGGAGGAAGGAAAGAAATTGAATTATTATTATTAAAATTGTTTTATGATCACAACTGGTAATACACAAAAAGTTCTGCCGCTGTCAGGATCAATTACTATTAAACTTTTACATATGTGCTGCATTTCTGTCTAATTTACTTGACTTATAAACTGTATTTGTAGGTGAGATGAGTGAAAGCCGAGCAAAGAGAGTTCGAATAAAAGAAGTCGATGGTTGGACTCTAAGGATGCTTATTGATTATATTTACACTGCTGAAATTCAAGTTACAGAAGAAAATGTGCAGGTAAGAATGAGAATATTTTCTGCAACAAAAGAGATGCAATGTGCAGAATCATTTATTTTGTCAGTGTGGTTCAGCTTTGACATGGGAAATCTCATCTGCAAATTGGAATTTTTTCAGACCTTGTGCTTACAAAGCAAGTAGTCATGCTGTTTAAATTCTGGGTCAAATTCAAAGACTACTGAAGAATTAAATTAAGAGTCTGAGTTTAATGGGCTTTGTAACCAAACCTTATGTAATACAATAAAATAGATGGTCTACTCTGCCTAAAATTAGTGCTGTCAGCCATCTCTGTACCACCCCCCTCTCTGATAGTGCAATTTACATAAACAAAGTATATTTGCTCCTAAATGTTAAACCATGTTCTCCAATTAAGCTGTTATGTTTGGTTTAGTATTTTTTTTTCCCTCCTAGCTTGCAGAATAAATTATTTTCTCCTGCTCAATCTCTGGCCCGTGCCAGTGGCCAGTTGTGCAGAAATTTTTAGGTACTGCTGGTTGTTTGGGTTTTTTGTTTGTTTGTTGTTTTTTGTTTGTTTTTTTATCAACCAATATCCAACATGAAGGTTTTACCCATCCCACACAAACAGAGCTAATCAGTTTTTATAACCAACTGTACCTTAAGCTGAAACTTCAATTAGAATAAAACAAGCACAAGCTTAGAAAACATAGCTTCTTCTCCTTAATGTTTTTCTAACCACAAATCCTGAATGTGGACAGGTTAGATTTTTTCCTTCCACTATCTTTTGGGATTCAGTGTAGATTTTTTTGAAGTTTAAAACTATTTGCATAACAGGTGATATATTTAATTATCTTGTTTTTCTTCTTACTCCTATGCCCTGTTGCTGCTTTTGTCCAATGCAAGATTACTAGCAGTTATTTTGCTACCTTTACAGGGGACAAAACCATGTTGCTGTATTTGGCATTGAAAACTTCTGTTGTGATTGTGTTTTCTGAAATTAATTGCTTTTATTGGCCATTAGGCTGAAATTAATAGCTTTTTATTCGCTGCTGAATCTGTTGGGGTCACTGCTAGTTTTAGCTATGCTTGATTGAAGGGCTAGAAATGAGAAATATTACCAACTTGAAACAAAATAGCCTGTTACTAAACCTTCCATATCTTAGGTCATACCATAAGTCTTTTAATTTGCAAGATTAATTTCTTGTCACCTACTTCTTAAGGAATTGTTTACTTCTAGTCTGATTATGGGTGTACCTAAAAAAAATACTGTGTGAAACTATGTTGTATCATGCCAGTCTAGCGTTTGCACAAATCTCTGTATCACTGTGGAAGACCTTGGGCAAAATCCCCAGTTGCCAGAGATTCACTAATAGACTTCTTCTTGCTTGATCATGCTTGCTTTTCATCCTTAAAACTGAATATTCTTTCTTGCTGACACACCTTAATGACCTTAATCTTGTACTTTTGATGCATAACACCAGACTGGACTTAACAGGCAGCCTACTGTGTTTTGACTGTAGGTGCTGTCTAGGAGGGTGCATTTTAGCCCATCATTGGCAGTACTGATTTTTTTATGTCCATGGGGAGGAAAAGGCAGTGTTATGTTTCTTCCTCATACAGGACTCGTTAAAGGCCAGAAACCTCCAGGTTTAAATCTCCTGAGTCTGATAGGGCTTTCATTTTCACAGCTCCAGATTATCTGTCTGAAGATATATCAGATGATGTTGGGGATGGTAATATAAATAATGTGGCCTGGTGAGTGCTATTACAAGTTTGTGTTTACTTGAGTACTGAGAAGATAGTCAAGTTTTAAGTGGATTTGGATTTATTGCAATGTAGTTGCACTTTAATGTTGATACTGAATACACTTGTAATATGACTGGTAATGAATATAAAGCTATTCTTTGTAATTTTCATCCTTTCTACATTATTAGTACTAGACAGATACTGCTTATTTGCATCATGGCAGAAACAAACACTGGATAAAAACAAATACACTGATGCAAATCCTTTTTCTTAAGTCTGAATGCCAAGGTGGGAAAATTATTACTGTGAATTTCTGGAAACTTAGAAATGTAGTACAGGCTGTCAGGCCTTAGTTAAAACTGTATTCTCTGTATAAACATGTTGCATGCTCTTGAGATTAATTCTAGCTCTGAACTTCCTGTCTATATAACAGGAATAAGTGTTGCTAGAAGGTATTGTGAGATTTCTGTAACAGTTAAGGATTTATCTTGTAGGAATACAGAACCATGAAAACCTAAGATGCTGTATAATATTGTCTCTCTAACTTTAATATTTGGGCTAATGTGCTAAACTGGAGCTTCAGCTTCTAGGTAGCTTGTTATGATTCTTATTCTGATACCCTTCATGGAATTTCAAGTGCATTATGCCGTCTCTTCAGGTTATACAAAGCAAGAATTGCAATTGAATTAGTTTCTAATACATGATACAGTATTGGTTTGAAAAGGACCTGGGCGGTTCATGTCTATGTAATGCAGAATTGCTAAGTATTCTTTGGTATTAAAATAGCTACATTATATTTTAATGAAAACTAATTATAAATGAATACTTAATAATACAGCCAAGCTCACTGGTCTTTCTCAAGAGGCAGGTAACTGAGCTTCTTTCATTAGTATCTTGATCTAGACCTGGACAGGAGATTGCTTCCTGACCATGCCTTTGCAACTTCTGAATAAGAGCTGTTCATTTCAGCTTCCAACTCTTGTGTTCTCACTTGTATGTCTTTGGGCAAGGAGCGAGGAGGTGTAGGAAAGTCAGGTGTAATCAGTGATTGAGGAGAAAAGCATGTTAATTTAGTGCATAAACTATCAAAGCAGGAGGCCCTCAGCACTGGTTGTTATCACTACATTAGTTAAATACAAAAGAACGTTTGTTCTTTTCTTCAGTTCTTGGTTCAGTAGGTCCCGTCTAGTCCCCAACAGTCAGACAGCTGGTATATGAACATGATTAATGTTTTTGATTTTCTGTTTGTCCTTCCTTTAGAAGGAGCTGTTTCATCATTCATCTCTAATGGCACTCACTTTGTGTAATGCTGTACCAGTGTTTCTGTCATATTTACATATGATGCCACGTTTTCCTATGTTCTCAACTCTTTGCTCTCCCTTTCTTTTTTCCCTTTTTTTTTTTTTTTTTTTTCAGAAATGAAATGTCAGGACTGAAAGCACTAGCACATTTTTCATGTTTTAAGGGGGGAACATCAAAGTTAATGATTTCAGAAGGCAAATAACTTCCTTGCACATAAATTTTTTTCGACTTCCATATAAGTATTAACTACACGCAGTGCACAATGTGGGAGAGTTAGTTACTATAAGAAGCTCATGCGTGAGTAACTCTCCCACACTATGCCTGTGCATTTCAGCACATATTAGTCAGCCTTATACCTAGGGCCTCGACTGAGCACAAATACATCAGAGAAGAAGTTCCCGCAGTTATTCACGGGCTGTGGATCTATTACAGGCTTTAGAGGTCAGCCTGATACAGGGTGAGTGAGATGTAATTGGGGTAAACATGGGTTAAAGTTGGTTGTGTTCCTTTCCAATTCCACGTGACAGTTCTCTGTTTCTGTAGTTGTGCTGATACAACTGTTTGCTGGACTGTATTATACACCAGATCACTGAACTTATAGTAAAAAAAACCAACAACACAACCTAACACTCCTTTCAGTCCTTTTCCCCTCCCTCCCCCTTTTCATTCCTCTGGCACTTTGTTGGGTTTTTTTGGGTTTTTTTTGTTTTGTTTTGTTTTGTTTTTTGTTTTTTTTGTTTTTTTTTTGGGTTATTCTTAACTTGGATCACTTCAAGGATCTGGTTTATAACATGGCCCTGCCAGCTGTTGTGCTCACACAATATTGTGAGTTCACGTACTGAAGTGTGGGAACGTACACCTGTGTCGAGAGCGGACATTTCGCTGCTGCCTGGGGGAAATATTACATGTAGCTTCACTTTGGATATACTGATAGACATGTTATCTTGCTTTTGAATGAGTAAGTGTGCACAAGAGATAGCAGAAGACAATCTCAAATAATGGTATTTTTACAAAGCTCTATCCTGGCATATTTTTCCCTTTAAAGAGTTTTGTTTGGTGAAACCACACAAGTCCAAAGTCCTGAACAGGATCCTTTTTAATATGTATCCTTTTTTGTGTTCATTTTCTGAAATTAATCAATAACAATGTTTACATTGTAATAAGTATATTATAAACACATGAACAGACAATATGTATGCATCTTACCTTTGTAACTTACTGTTCACACAGATTTCCATCTAAAGTATGACAGACATGCTTCTATTTGCATGTTGACATGGGCATGAGAGTTGACAGCACATTTGATTTGAGGTGCTGTCAAAACAAGGTCTGAAAAAGCAGCTGATTTCCCTAAGAAATGCTCAGAAAGCAAGATCTGTGTGTTGTCTGAACTTTTCACTAAGGCAGTCACTCTACAGTACCATATCTGGTAACACGAGCTTTGACTAGTCATGCTGCCCCTCATCACCTGTAGGGTCTACAGGTTGAACAGCATTGCAGGGTTGTTGAATCCTGAAAAGTCCTCTAGCTTGAAAGTGAACATAACCCCACACCAAAACCCAGAGAAGTCCCACGGCTTATGAAAACAGCTGTGTGCTTTTCGAGATGGTCAGTTTCTGAATTTTGTTTGTGGCATGACCCACAAATAGTTGGATAGACAGGACTGAGAGTATGTTAAAGGAGCACAAAGAAAGAAGGAATGGGAGGTTCCAGGGAATGCCATAAAAGATTATTGCTTTTGAACTCAGTAAAGTGAAACAGTGACTGAATGTATCCAGTCTTGGCAGAGCAAATTTAATCTCAGTAGAAACTTTATAACAATCCTTAGGTAGTTTGTTGCAGTTGCTTTAATAGCCTTTCTAGTTAAAAATACAGTATCTGACTTAAATCATCTTTGGTGTGTACTACATCAGTTTCTCATACTTCCTTTGGCTGTCTTGTAAAGCAGCTTGTTGCTAGTTTTGCTCTAACAGACTTATGTATTGAAAGACTGTTCTTCATATATTTTTTTTTTTCTTTAGACTAAACATAAACTTTTCTTTGAAGGCAATGCTTTCTAAGACTTTTACCATTCTTTTCTCTTCTAGACTCTTTCCATTTTACATATATCTACATTTTTAACATACGATGGCCAAAATTGGACCCAGTAGTCCATTGAGGCCTTGTTAATGTAGACTAGAGTGAAATTATCTTGTATGTAAAATACAGGGTCTGTTTCTTTATGTCATGGGGTGGAATCTCTTTTCCAGTAACATGACACTGATTCTAGCAGTCACTTTCTCTATGTGCCAATGGTGAGAGGGAGAATGAGAACATTGAAGTGGTCATCATGCAGTGGGAGATGGAACTTGTGGCTACTTCTTAATTTTGATAAATTCCAATTTGAGTGATTTGTTGTTGTAAGTATTTATGTTTAGTAGTGTAATACTTCCAATAAACCAAAACCAGAACTAGCAGAAGTTGTCATCTGGTTTATAGTAGTAGAGTGTCTTTCAATAAGTTTAGTGGCCAAGACTCCAGTTCCACACTGGGAATTATCTGTTATGAAGAGGCGCCAATTTGCAAGTCTGTTTTCAGAGTACAGCCATATATTAAAACTGGTTTCAATCATAAATAGAAAGAAATTATTTTCATTTTGGATAAATATTTAATTATATTTTAAACTCAGCAAGAACAGATAAGAGTGACCTACTGAAATCTTGTAAGCTTACATCTGATATGGGGGTAGGAGAGCAGGGGAGGAGAAGGTAGATGTGTACAAGTAATTTTAAGAAGTGTTTGAAAGAAATATGTAGAATATCTTTTGAAGACACCATTACACAGAATAGAATGCAGAAAAATGAATACTCCAGACTTGTTTCTGTTGAGGAGGACAAAAAACCACTGAGGAGTAAATGTTAGTTCCAATAAAATGTAGTAAAAATATGTGTCATCATTAATACGAGGTCCATGTAAACAGAGGGTCTACTTTTACAATGCCGAATCTTTACTGGATACTAATTTAAAGGCAAAAATAAAATTCTGTGCAGCATGTAACATTTCTTATTTGTTCTTCTGCTGAGCACTAGGATAAGCTCAGATCAAAATATTCAGAATAAATTGTTGCATTATGTTTTGAAGTGGTCTGCTTATGATACATCCATGCAGCTTTATGTGGGTGGGACGTGAAATGACCTGTTTAGGGGCTAACTATTTTTCTGAAACTGTTGTATTAGCAGAGTATCAGATTTGGTAATGAAGCTGTTTTCCTCATGCCCGTGTTGAATGGTTTCAGATTCCCTCCTTCAGTACCCTTTCCACTAAGGGATGGGGTACACCAATTTACAGGAGTTTAATTAAAAATTAGGTTTAATAACTGGTAATTCATCGTGGAATTACCAGTTTAACAACTTCTACTGAACAACAGCAGCTTTTTCTGTGTGCTTTCAGCTTGAAGAAAATTACTTAGTATAAGCCAGTTTGTAAGATTTATCAATTTACTTGGTATTTGCCACAATCTTTGAGCACTTACAGGATCAAGTTATTATAGCTTAAATTCCAGTAATCTTCAGAGCCATACTGTCTTTGTATCTGAGCTGAGAGTCAAAATACTCCTAGGAATATTTTAATGTTTGTCAGGCTTTATCCTCGAAATAAATATTTTGTGTATATGAACTGGTGACTACACTAAGTCTTTATGAGTTGGCAACTCTGTGATGTGTAGAGAGCATAAAGCATATTTTCTGAAGAAGTTTCCAAGTTATGTATCTAAACCAAATGTTTTCCAAAAGTGTTCACAGCCTACTGATAAATTAATCCTTTGAACACTAAAGAGCATCTCTCCTCCCTTGTTGGATCAAAAGATGTCCCTTACCCATCAAAGGGGTATATTCTGTTTTCTTTATGAACATACAAAATTTTCTGGTTTAAATGGTGTAGACTCTTTCTTTTTAGAACCAAAAGATGACTGTCCTTTACAAGTGTATGATTGGGTATTGTAAGAGGAGAGAGTTTGTTTCAGTATTTGAACAGAGATGTGCATTCTGTGTCCTGGAAGTATGCCTACTGCTGTGTAAGTGGGTGGGAGAGATAAAAGAAATATTTATTCAACTGAACCGAATGCTGTGAAACTTTCACTGAATCTTACCATACAGTAGGTTGTTTTCAATATAACATTATATATGTATATATACATTTTATATATATAACTGCTTTGAGACAAAGTAATGCTGAAATTGCTTCCACGGGAACTTGGCTGTTGGGGGGGCCATTTTTGGTAGTGGGGGAAGGGGCTACCCTGTCAGAAGCCTCGCAAAAGCTCCCCTGGCTCCAAGGCTTACCCTTGGAGCAAATTGGCTGAGCCAATTTGCAATAGAGAAATGCCTCTGTGAATCCATATTTGTGAGGGGAAGGACTGTCTTGAAAGGAGGAAGATGGAGAGAACCTGGAGGAGAGGCCATTGACCTGAACAAAAGACAGTCATTGGCCTAAACAAAGAGAGAGCTTTGTGTCCAGGACGAAGGAGGAGGAGAGGAAGGACAGAGAACCTCAGACACCCAGTTCAACTGCATGGAGTAGGAGAAGGCAAAGGAGGTCCCTGCAGCCCATGGAGGTTCAATGGCAGAGCAGATACCCACATGTAGGCCATGGAGGACTCCACACCGGAGCAGAAAAGCTGAGCCCAAGGGCAGGTATGACTGAAATTGAGACTCCAGAGTTGCTGAATGCCAGAGTGGGGGTGGACCCCCAGAGCTGGGGAGTGAGGAGGTGCGCTGGACTGGAAACCTGTCTGCAGCCCGTGGACGTCCCCATCCCGGAGCCAGGAGCTGTACCTGAAGAGGTCCGTGACTCCATGGGAAGCCCATGTTGGAACACTTTGTTCCTGGACTTTCATGCTGGGAAGAGCACCAATGGTGAACTGACTGAAACCCCCATTCCCTGTCCCCTGTACTGCTGGGGGGGCGAAGGTAGAGAAATCAGGAAGAAAGTGATTTGAGCCTGGGAAGAGGGGAGGGGTGGGGTAAAGGTGTTGTAAGATCTGGTTGTTATGTCTCACTGTGCTAATGAAATCGATTTTTCTTCCCCAAGTTGAGTCTGTTTTGCCTGTGACCATAACTGGTGAGTGAGCTGTCCCTGTCCTTCATCCTGATCTCGTGCCTCCTTTGTTGTGTTTCCCTGCCCATCTCACTGGATCGGGGAGTGAGTGCAGGACTGCATGGTCCTACCTGTGGGTTAAACCACCACACTGTGGAAGAAAAATGCTACACTTGATTTAGGAATCTAAAAAGGATAGGAAGGGAGCATTTGCAGATGTGCCTCGCTAGCCACTGCTTCTTTAAGGACTTTTTGGTTATCAGGGAAAGTGAAACAGCTTAAGTGAAAGTATGTTTCGAAAAGCAGGGGTGCTAGGCAGGCTGGATCCAGGCAATTGCAGCCCTATTGATCAGATTTAACAGCCTGCATGTCGCCAAGAGACCAACAGTCTCACAAGAGACCTAATATAGGTCCAGTACCTCCCCAGTTGTGCACTCTACTGAAATGCAGGGCTCCTTAAGAAGAATTATCAGCAATCACTGAGTGGTTTTCAAATAGGCTATTTTATATGCTAAAGAGTGCAGTTTGGTGATGGCAGTATAGGTAATGATAGCAATTTTCCTGGCTAGAAGCAGTCACAATCTTCTAGCAGATACAGGTAACTTAATAAAACTATTACTGCTGTACCACAGGTTAGATTTAGCATCCCTTAGGTTTGCAGGCTGTTTGTTGATAAAGACCTTTTGTTTACTTTTATTTGCCTTTACTTACTGACCAAAATTGCCTGGTGACAAAATTTTGAAGTTATTCTTCAGAGAATACCTATACTTCCCACTGAAGTCTTCACCAAGTTATTTGTTAATTGAATACAAGTTTTGAGTTCCTAGATTTATGTTTTAAGCCTGTGGGTTTCCCCCCACCCAGTTCTTTGTACACCTATTCTCTTGCATCTCCTCAGTGCCTGGACAGCCACTTCTTACAACTTTTTCATCTTGGTTTGGCTTCCAAAGTATTTCTAGCAAAATGTGGCTGTTTGCATGCTTGGTGTTGGAGACAGAATCTTGGGCCATATGAGTGTCCTTCTGAGCTGGTTTCTTGCTAAACTCTGCATGCTCCTAAAGAGAAGTGAAGTTAGGCCAGATAATACCAACACTATTAAATATAACAGTGATCTTTTTTCTCTCTTTCTTTCTTTTTTTTTTTTTTTTCCCCTTCTAAAGAACACTTTTTTTGGAGTGAAAGAATGTTGTTTCTCTTACTGCCCCTAAAAAAGGAGCAATATTGCACTGACTTCTCTGTCAGTAGCTGCAGTATTTTTTATTTTCTTTATTAAAATAGCTCTGAGTTTACATTAAAGTTTATAAATGCCATTGACAGCATCTTTTGAACTGAAATATGTGAATTTGTATTTCCTGTGACTTAAATTTAACTTGTGAAAAACTCTCAGCAGGATGCCCTGGTACAGCACATAGTTTTTGAGACAAACTGTTAGGCTAAACCTTCATTAAAACTCCACCGCTATCTTTCAAGCTGTTCATAGAGTTTTATTTTTGTGAGATGATACTGAGTTCTGATACCCAAATACTCTCCTGTAAGCTTCATATTTTGGACAGATTTGGCTGATGACAGTTGATACAGTTGATCAAAAATGGATTTTCTCTCCATATGTTAAATAACATGAAATGTTAAATTATCATGCTGCTTAATTTTTCAGTGCCATTCAAACAAAAATGGTCTTTGCAGTGTTTTCTGATGCCTCAGAGGAGCACAAATTAAATCTTGTTTTGACGTGTTAAGACTTGGTAATCATAGAATCATAGAATGGTTAGGATTGTGTGTTAAGACTTGGTAATCATAGAATGGTTAGGATTGGAAGGGACCTTAAAGATCATCTAGTTTCTTGCATGCCACAGCATCTTGTCATACCTGTCCCTGCAGCAAGTACATATGTCTGAAAATTTTTTTTTTAGCTGAAGGGCCAAGTGTTAAACCATATATCTGGGCGTTTTTATTACTCCTGTGAGTTTCTGTAGGTAGAGGATAATTTGTCAAGATACGACTTTTACAAATGAGGTACAGGTACATCATTTCTCAACAGTTAAAAGGAAGTTATGCAGTGACAGATTAAATTGTCAGTTACATTAATTTTTAGATGAAATACAGGTGTCAAAAATGAGTAATTAACACTGTTGTTTGTAACTCCTGCTTTAAGTACTGGAACAAGCATTTAGAAGCAGGGCTAAAATTCAGTAATGCAAATACAAAATGTTTCTCCTCTGTCTTAAGAGCACCAAAGCATTTGAAGACTACGTGATGCATCCCAGCATGCAGAGCCATGCAGCAATACTAGTGATTCTCTTCCCTGTGGTTCACAGTTTGTGCCTTTGTGAGAATGCTTTAGGAAGAGGAGAAGGAGAGAGGTTGAAAGCCAGCTATATATGCAGAGGTGTTGGGGACAGAGGGTATCTTGACTGATGCTTTCAACTTTAATTGATGTGATAGCTTTAGTGTTCCTATAATTATGTTTTATGTGATAATTCTTGTAAAAATGTTTGCAGGCAGACAGCTCCCCCCTCTTAAAGATATGAGTAAAGTGCCCATTACTGAACTCTGAGGTGACACATTACAATCCTGCTCGGTTATGAGGGAATTAAAATATTTGTCATGATCTTCAACTCTTTCATTTTCCACATTTTCCACCAGTGGGTGTTTGCTGGTACTTGGCTTGATTTTGAAACCTAGAAACCTTTCTTATGCTGTCCGCCATCACACTTCAGCTTAGCATCACTTTTTACGCTGCCTTTGTGGAGACCTAGAACCTTCTGTCCATCAGCTTTTTTTTTTTCCCTTTGCTAGTATGTTTCAAGCAACTGCAATCATTCTTGAAAGCATATTTCTTTACAAAAAGTGTTTTATGTAATAGAGCTATTGAGTGTCAAAAGCTACCAGTGGTTAGTGATCTTATTTCCCTGATAAAGATGTTATTAAAAGTTTAGGAAGAGATTGAGTTCTTTATTGGATCATCTTATTGAGCAAGCTTATGAACAAGCTTTTGGTCTTTCTGCTCATCATGGCTACTAAGTTCTGGAAATTCTTGCAAATTCTGAAGTCAGTCCAGAGTCATTCAACTTAAAATGTTTTCTAAAACGCGCTCATTATAATGGCTTCATGATTAAAATGGAATGAAAAGAATCAGTTAGTCCTGATGTATGTTGAAACCACTCTTTATATGGTAATCCAAACTTTGACTTCTATTATTTTATGCCAGCACAGTTTTAATAATATTAATATTATTACCTCTCTGCTGACACTGCAGAGAGGTACTAAAATCCAAACTGAGATGAGTTTCATTACAAACCCTACACATAGAAACATGTTTAAGTCTTATTGGGCAAGAATTTAATGTTGGACTAAACAGCCTTGTAGTGTACTGTCTGTGTGCAGGAAGAGTACCAGTAGAGTAACACTGTGTTTTGCTATTGTACATATTTTATACATTAGGCCTCAAGCAACCATCTGGTTACCTTTTTTGACTTATTTTTTTGTATTTGTGACAACAGCTTTGAGGATTTTAATAATGTGAGGACACAACTAAAATGTAGCTTAGCTGGAGGAGAGACAGTGGCACACTTCTTGAATTTATATGCATTGTAAGACATGTCAAGCAGCAGTAAATGATCTCATTTTTCCAGTTAAATAATTTTGCTGTGCATTCTCTTCATTTGCTTATACATGCCTGCCTGTCAGGAGAGCCAGTGTAGGAGGGAAGGGAAAAGAGGAGTGTGATCTTTCTACAGGCATATTTTATTACCAATACAAGCTTCATTAATTTCCACTTTAAATGAGTAAGCTTCACATAAAAAAGCTGCTGACCAAAATACTAAGCAAACAACTTTGTAGGGAAAAAAAAAATCTGACAGTTTTTAAATGCTATTGAGGAGTATGTATTATGTATTTTTTTCTGCATTTTTTTTTTCCATAGCATATTTTCCATGTCTTTAGCTATTTTGTATGTACAAAGTAGAAACTGCCTGGTTTTGGGGGCACAATGTTATTATGTGCGCTGCAGAATAGATGTGATTACTGTATTGTCACTCCCCTTTCTATGTTTGTTTTTCTTAAGACTGGGAAACTGGGGGTTTTGATTTGACTGAAGGTGTATTCCAGAGCCTCACACCTAGCTAATAGATATTTGATGCCCTACTAAAAAAATTCCTTTTCTGATTTGGCTTACTTGGTGATATGTGACAGAAGGAATCACCCTGTGTGCTTAACATGGAATGGAGTTGCTGAATCTGGCATCATGATAATGGCAAAGCAGCTGCAACTCTGTGTCCCCAAGCTCCAGCTGGTAAAGAGGCTGATTAGGTGGGTACATAATCACGTATATACAGCACATGTACAAGCAGCCAGCCACACAGATCAGTGCAGACACAAACTCTCAGCTGTTGTCTAAATTCTGTATTGAGCTGGGCTGTCTTCCTAAACTGTCTCTTGGACATGTTTGTTCTACACCTTCTTTTTCATTGTGGTGCTAGACCTAGAGCAGACCTTCTCAAATTATGTTTCAAGCCAAGCTGAATAAATACAATTCATACTTCTTCATTTAGGGATAATATTCCTTACTATTCTCTCACCTTGGATATAGATGGTAGGGTGAAGTTTCAGGAGATAGGCAGCAAAACTTTGTAGAGAAGGCAGCTGCTGTTTCTGTACAGCTGTAGCTTTAATTAACGCAGAGAGAAAAACGGTGGCAGGACCCTCAGAACCAGGAGAAGCAGGTGTTGCACAGATACAACTACTACTGTTTCCTGAGGTATTCACATTTTTACCTTCCTGCTTTTTACTTTTCTGAAGATACTTTGCTGCTATTTCTGTCTGTCCTCCAAGTGATGCTTTATTCACATTTTGCTGGCATTTGTCAGCCAGTGAGTCTTTTTATAACATCTTTTTTTGCTATGGTCTTGCTGAATAGGAGATCTCAGAACTTTGTTCATGAAGAAAATTGGGTAGGCAGAAGGGTATGAGCCTTGTGAGAATGAAAATATACCTGAATGGAAATTTGAGCTGTTGTACTCCAGCTTCAAGTTGCTAAAAGAAAATGCGTAAGGGAGAAACAGAACTGAGAACGAGCACAAGAGAGAAAGATGAATATAAAATGTGGATCAGAATGTATGAGGAGTGAATTAAAATTGTCCTGAGGCTGTAAAAGACTGTCTTGGACTATCAGATGCCAGTGTGTGTGGGAGGCAGAGAGTCTTGAACTTCTGGAGAGAGACTGAGGTCTTATAGACTAAATCACAGATTTTCCCTATCTCAAAGTCTTTGTCCTTTCAAAAGATGTTTTGAAGGGGGGTAATACCCACTTGTTTCTGCTTATTTGGAAGAGAGACTTCTAGGCAAAGGCGGTGAAGAGGCTTGTAGCTTGGCTGTGTCAGCATGGTCTAAGCAAGAGCCAAAGAATGAATCAGAAACTTATGGAGGAGGTGATGGGGTGAGACAGAAGTGAGGTTGAGGCAGGAGTATGTTATGGAAGAGATACTGATCTGTAATCTTGCACTTCAGAAGCATGTGATTCTGATTGCTGTGGGAGGTGAATGGGAAGTCACTAAGGGGTTTAAACAGGCATGTTTAATTGAAATCATAAAAAGAATAAAACACTTTTACTCAGCACTGCAGCTCTAAATATAACAGCTGTTCATTTCCTGCATGTTGTTTTTTTAACGAGTGATTTAGGAGAGCGTGTAGGCTGCCAGAGCCACGCATGAGCAAGGTGCCAAAAACTGATTAAGGTAGAAAGTCCCATTTATGCCAGTGGACTGTGAAGGTACATACTCTTACAGATCAAGGACAGAGAAGGGGTCAAAAGATGAAGCACTGAAGCGAATGAATATCAGATCACTAGGGCAAAATAATTTTATAGACATATATGTAAAAATAATAATAATCCTTGCATAGACACAGAGAAGAAACTTTCAAAGTGAGGTGGCTGAGACAGTATAAAAATGTTATATTCTCTAGCTGGCTGTTCCTTGCAGTTTCAGCTCAAAATTTAGTAAATCAGTACAATGTCACTAGTGATCCTTAGCATTAGAGAGACTGTCAAGGATTTTTTTTTTTTGTTAGTGTCAGGTAACATACGAGAAGTTCAAACTTTCCGTATGTTTTAGAATTCTACTTAGAAGTTGTGCGTAGCTTATAAAAAAATCTCCTGTAATTCTTTGAGTGGTTCAGAAATAACCATATCAAAGGCTTTTGAAAGTCAAGTTAGTTATAGTCCCTCCTAAATTGTCACATGATGAGCAATAAATAGATCAAAAATCCCTAGGGAGCACAGGAACAAATAGGAATAAATAGCTGGTTTTCACTGTATCAAAATGGTTTTAATGTGTCACAAGCTTCCAAAGTAGGATAATTTTCTTTAGTTTTGAAAGGTAGGTAGCAAAAGATGTAGATGATAAACAGGTTTAAGGATTTTTTTTTTCAAGACCAGACAAACCCAGAAAATTTCACTGTTTTCTAGCTGAGTTACATGTTGGGCTAGCATAATTGCAGACCAAATTTAATGTTGGAAAGTGTAAAGTTATGCATGAAAAGAAAAAATGGACTTACTCCTACATATTGCTATGTTTTATATTAACAACTTTTCCTAGGATAGAATAACATACTGTAGTCACCTTAGAAAACTTTTGCTCATTAGGAAATAGTGGCTTGAAAAAGGAGTGTAAAAAATGGCACAGCAGTATCTGTATGTCACGGTATAAATCTGGGTTCTTGCCTAGATGGTCTGAAATGGGACAGGAATAGCACGCTTTGGGGAAAGGCTTAAAGCTGTTACAGGCATGGAAAAGCTATCATTTAAGAGGGGGAGAGAATTCAGGCCTTTTTTAGATTGACTGCAAGATGACTGAACAAGGACTATTTTTTTCTCCAATATCTCTTTGTTTCAAAGACTCCGCATACCCTTTTAAAGGGTCAAAGAGCGAGTTGTATGCTTACACTGAAAGATAATAAGCTTTTCTTTTGGATACCTAAGGAGAGGAATGCACAAAAACATACATGTGCTTACGTATTATTGTTGTTATTGTGTTTGAACAGTGGATGCCTAATGAATAGAGCCTGTTGCTGCAAAATGCCTGAGAGGAGCTGCCTAAAATGCAGGAGGGGAGCAGTGTGCTTTTCTAGCTGTTGGTTTGGAAATGACTACCTGTGAACAAACCTTGGATTACATTAGATAGACTGTGTTTCAAAGCAGGTGTTTTCTGCTTGTACCCTAGTTAGGTAGAGCATATGGGGTCCAGGTCTGGGTTGGGTTCACCTGTTCTACTTTCCTCCATCCTAGGTTTCCTCTTCCTCTTTTCCTTGGAAGTAGGGAAGACAGAGGAAGGGATGGTGCTGATGGAAGCAGAGCAGTGCTGTGAAGCTTCATTTCAGTAAATACTGGATTGAACCACATATTGGGGAAGGGAGGAGGACATAACAGATTCTGTCTCAAGCCAGCTGCCAAACTTGCTTCTACTGTGGCTGAGAGCGTGGAGGAGATCCCTAGCTGGTTGCAGTAGAGCTAGAAAAAAACAGTTCTAAGAAGGGCAATTTTTTGGCCATTTCTTCCTCTTTATCTTCTACCCCTCTCCTACTCTTTAAAGAAGCCTGCATCCCTGACCCACCAGCCAGAACCATACCCACCACCACAATTTTTTACTGTCCCCTTTCAAACCTGGAAGACCAAGCTCTTGTCCTGTTGCAGCCCTTACATTTATTTACCTGCGAAGCACTGGACACTGACAATTCTTCTCGAGTTAAATTTGGTTTTTAACTAACTAGAAATGCTGTTCTAAAAGGTAAGATGCATTCTTGTGCTTCAAGAGCAAGCTATTCCTTACATTTCAAGGAAATGTTCTCTGTTGTGGCTAATTTACTCCAGACTATGAGGTTTCATGCATCTTTCTCTGATAGTGGATGAAGTTGGATGTTCCTAGACTACCTGAAATGAAAAGGCTATTGCTTTGGTGTAATATATAGTTATCCTTGTATTTAATTACTAACATGATTTAAGGCTGGTCTCAGAACTGATTTTAAGTGCTTGACTTCAACACCAGAAGGGTGTTAGCCTTCTAAAAACAGGGGAGGAAGAACATGCAAATAGAAGAGCATACATAAGGAAACTGAGATTTTTTTTTTTTGGTGCAGTTGACTACAGAGGGGAGCATTGCATTTTCTTTTTAGAAGGCAGGGATTTTACCCATTATTTGAACATATATTTAGCTAAAAAAACCTGTAAAGTTCTAGGCTAGCCTGGAAAATATTTTTAGCTTTTTGTTTTATAGGCCAGCTAGGATTAGGATTCTGTTGTGAGAGGTATTATAGCAACAGGCTAAGTGTGGTGTGGCCTAAAAGAGTTTATAGACTTGAATAGCTTCTTAAAAAAATAAGAAGCTGTTTTGGGGGGGGGGAGCAGAAGGAAACAGAGAAATTGTGACCCATGGGTAGGTCAGAAGTAATCAGGACTGTGATCACAAGTTTTCTAATTCTAAAAACCTGGTGCCTTCATCCTGCCTCACTAGGATGTGGTTGCCCTTTAACTAGACATTAATGAATAAGAACTTCTGTACGTAAACTGCCTTCTCAGACTGAACAGCTTGTGCAACTTTTCTGAGTCTGTGATCTTTAAGATCATCATGCTGCTAGGTGATTTAGAGACTCTTCTCTGTCAAGTTGGATGAAAACAACTGCTCTTGTCTCAGCTATGACCTTTATTGTAGGCATCCATGTATCTGCTTCTTGTATGACCATAAAGCTACCTGTAGCAAAACCTGAAAGACAGCCCTTGCCAACTTAAAGTGCAGAGGTCATTTGCTCATTTTTAAAGCATTCTATGCAAATGAAAGCATGTGTACCTGTCTATCTCCCTGTAAAATTCAAGGTGTCTATTATGAGTAAATTAAGCCACTTTAAAGAAGAGACTCCATGCTTGACCTCTCTCACTTGGAAGCAGGCTCAGCAGTATGTTGCTACCCGTAAGATTAAATTTCTGGAAGCTGAATAAAGGCTGTCTTGAAAATGTTTCTGTTTTCTAGATGTTGGTCATGCTTTAAATCATGACATGTATGCATTAAAAGTTCATCTGAAAAAAAGTCAAATGAGAGACTAGAGATGCTGTTTGCTTTGGGAATTCTGTCCATACATACCTGATTTTCATAAGTACATAATCTAGATTAAAGTGATGATGAAATTTGTCACTAAGCTTAATACTTTTATATTTTTTGTTTGTTTGTTTGTTTTTTGAGGAAGCATTCCCCTGTGACATTTCTAGGAGAATGTAAACATGGTCTGTGTAGGATACTGAGTGATAAGTAAAAGATTATCTCAACAAAATATAAAAAACATAACTGTAATGCTAAAAGCTCAGAGTATTCAAATGTCTTTTGAGTCCACTGAAGGGCCATTTATTGCACATTCGATGTTAACCTTGACATGATTTTTGTATTGAGCACTATCCACACACCCAAAGCATTTCAACTTTATGCTATTTCTGTTTTCATAGGATCATAGAATGGTTAGGATTGGAA
>NW_010287783.1:0-229 GCF_000700745.2 Antrostomus carolinensis
TTAAGGGGTGTGTAAAGGGCATGTAAAGGGTTAAGGGGTGTGGAAGGGTTAAGGGGTGTGTAAAGCGTGTGCAAGGGTTAAGGGGTGCAAAGGGTAAGTGGCGTGCAAGGGTTAAGTGATGTGTAAAGGGGAGTGCAAGGGTTAAGGGGTGTGTAAAGGGTGTGTAAAGGGTTAAGGGGAGTGCAAGGGTTAAGGAGTGTGTAAAGGGTGTGCAAGGGTTAAGGGGTGG
>NW_010287783.1:345-681 GCF_000700745.2 Antrostomus carolinensis
TAAGGGGTGTGTAAATGGTTAAGGGGTGTGTAAAGGAGTGTGTAAAGGGCTGTGGGGTGTGTAAAGAGTGTGCAAGGGTTGAAGGGGTGCAAAGATTAAGGGGTGTGTAAAGGGCATGTAAAGGGTTAAGGGGTGTGGAAGGGTTAAGGGGTGTGTAAAGCGTGTGCAAGGGTTAAGGGGTGCAAAGGGTAAGTGGTGTGCAAAGGGTGTGCAAGGGTTAAGGGGTGTGTAAAGCGTTAAAGGGTGTGCAAGGGCAGCATGTGCAAAGGGGTGTGAGAAGGCTGCGTGTGCAACGGAAGGAGCGTGCAAAGGGTTTAACCATGCAAAGGGGGGTGC
>NW_010287783.1:746-2308 GCF_000700745.2 Antrostomus carolinensis
GTGCAGAAGGGTGTGCAAGGATGGAGGGGTGTGCAAGACCTTGTACACAAAGCGCTCTGCCAAGGCTGCAGCGTGCAAAAAAACCGTGCAAGGCTTGGGTGTGCGGAGACCCTACGTGCAAACCTTGGGCGTGCAAGGCTACTCACGAGGACTAGGTGTGCAAAAGGGACGGGGTGTGTAAGAGGCAGGTGTGAAACCACGTGCAAGGGTCTGGTACGTGCAGAGGCGCACGGGGGGTGGCTGTGGGTGCAAAGGGGCGTAAGAAGGCTGCATGTGCAACGGAAGGAGCGTGCAAAGGGTTTGCACGTGCGAAGGCCTGTGTGTGCAAGGAAAGGGTGTGCAAGGCTTTGTGTGTGCAAGGATGGAGGAGTGTGCAAGACCTTGTGCACTAAGTGCTCTGCTAAGACCACATGTGCAAAAAAACCCATGCAAGGCTTGGGTGTGCGGAGACTGGGTGTGCAAACGGGTGTGCAAGGCTACACACGAGGACTAGGCGTGCAAAAGGGATGGGGTGTGTAAGAGGCAGATGTGAAACCACGTGCGAGGGTCTGGTACATGCAAAGGGGTGTGAGAAGGCTGCGTGTGCAACAGAAGGAGCGTGCAAAGGGTTTGCACGTGCGAAGGCCTGTGTGTGCAAAGCAGAACGGGTGTGCAAGGCTTTGTGTGTGCAAGGATGGAGGGGTGTGCAAGACCTTGCACACGAATCACTCTGCCAAGGCTGGAGTGTGCAAAAAAACACCATGCAAAATGTGAGTGTGCAGAGACCGGGTGTGCAAATGAGCGTGCAAATGAGTGTGCAAATGAGCGTGCAAAGGGCTCACCGATCTTCATCTGGAAGTTGTTGAAGGAGTGCTCGTTGATGTACTTCATCTGCTCCATCAGGTGCATGGCGTAGTCGGCCAGCGCGGCGATGTGGCTCCGGCCCTCGCGGTCGTAGGTGGCCGCGTTCAGCCCCGAGGCCGCCATGTAGGTGCTCCCGATGGTCTTGATCTTCTCCAGCTGACGGTACTTCTGCTCGCTGATGATCTGGGGTGGGGTGGAGGGGACAGTGTCACCCACCCCCCTCCATGTCCTGGCTCGCCAAGGTTCTGGGCATCCCCCCATCTGTCCACATTGTCCCTGTGTAGGGTGCTCCAAAGCTTCTCCAACACCTCGTGCACCCCAACTTGTGTACCCTGTCCCCGTGCACCCCATGGATGGTGCTCCACAGCTTCTCTGGGGTCTCCTGCACCCCATGTTCCTGCACCTTGTCCCCATGTACGGTGCTCTGCAGCCTCTCCAGCATCCCATGTTCCTGCACCCTGTCCCCTGCACCCCATCTTCCTGCACCCCATCTCCATGCATGGTGCTCCACAGCTTCTCTGGGGTCCCCTGCACCCCATCTCCTACACCCCATCCCCATGCATGGTGCTCCACAGCTTCTCCAGCACCCCATCTTCCTGCACCCTGTCCCCTTGCACCCCATGGACAGTGCTCCACAGCTTTTTCGGGGTCCCCTGCACCCCATGCATGGTGCTCCACAGCTTCTCTGTGACCCCATGCACCCCATCTCCGTGTATGGT
>NW_010287783.1:2380-2928 GCF_000700745.2 Antrostomus carolinensis
CCTCCAGCACCCCATGCACCCCAACTCATGCAGCCTGTCCCCATGAACCCCATGCATGGTGCTCCACAGCTTCTCCAGCACCCCATCTTCCTTCACCCTCTCCCTGTGCACCCCATGGACAGTGCTCCACAGCTTCTCCAGGGCCCCATGCACCCCACCTTCTTGCACCCCATCCCTACACATGGTGCTCCACAGCCCCTCCAGCACCCCATGCACCCCATCTTCCTTCACCCCAACCTTGTGCACCCCACACATGCTGCTCCATGACCTCTCCAGCAGCCCATGCACCCCATCTTCCTTCACCCTGTCCCTATGCACCCCATGCATGGTGCTCCACAGCTTCTCCAGCACCCCATCTTCCTGCACCCTGTCCCTGCGCAGCCCATGCATGGTGCTTCACAGCTTCTCCAGGGTCCCATGCACCCCATCTTCCTGCACCCCATCCCATAGCTCCATCCATGGTGCTTCACAGCTTCTCCAGGGCCCCATGCACCCCATCTTCCTGCACCCCATCCCATAGCTCCCTCCATGGTGCTTACCAGCTTCTC
>NW_010287783.1:2941-4607 GCF_000700745.2 Antrostomus carolinensis
TCTCCAGCACCCCATCTTCCTTCACCCTGTCCCTGTGCACCCCATGCATGGTGCTCCACAGCTTCTCTGTGACCCCATGCACCCCAACTCGTGCACTTTGTCCCCATGTATGGTGCTCTGCAGCCTCTCCAGCATCCCATGCACCCCATCTTCTTGCACCCCAACCTTGTGCACCTCACATATGCTGCTCCATGACCTCTCCAGCACCCCATCTTCCTGCACCCTGTCCCTGCGCAGCCCATGCATGGTGCTTCACAGCTTCTCCAGGGACTCGTGCACTTTGTCCCCATGTATGGTGCTCTGCAGCCTCTCCAGCATCCCATGCACCCCATCTTCTTGCACCCCAACCTTGTGCACCTCACATATGCTGCTCCATGACCTCTCCAGCACCCCATCTTCCTGCACCCTGTCCCTGCGCAGCCCATGCATGGTGCTTCACAGCTTCTCCAGGGCCCCATGCCCCCCATCTCCCTGCACCCCATCCCATAGCTCCATCCATGGTGCTTCACAGCTTCTCCAGGGTCCCATGCACCCCATCTTCCTGCACCCCATCCCATAGCTCCATCCATGGTGCTTCACAGCTTCTCCAGGGCCCCATGCACCCCATCTTCCTGCACCCCATCCCATAGCTCCATCCATGATGCTTCACAGCTTCTCCAGGGTCCCATGCACCCCATCTTCCTGCACCTTGTCCCCATGGTGCTCTGCAGCCTCTCTAGGGGTGTAGGAGAGGTGCTCTGCAGCCTCCCCAGCACCCCATGCACCCCATCTTCTTGCACTCCATCCCATGGCTCCACACATGCTGCTCCATGACCTCTCCAGCACCTCTGTACACCCCATCCCCTGTACCCCCATCATCACACCCCAACTCCACCCTCGGGCACCTCATCGAAGTCGGCGATGATCTCGTTGAGCAGCCGTAGACACTCCACACCTTCATTGTTGGCCTCCAACTCGACGTAGAACTCGGAGAAGTTGCTGATGGAGGCGAACATGACGGCCACGCACTCGCAGGACTGGTAATAGAGCTCGTCATTGCGACGTTCCCGGGCCAAAAAATGGGCAGCCACGTCCTTGGGTAAGATGTTGTGGAGCAACCGGCGGTTGTAAGCTTGGAGCTCCTCCATCTCCTCCTTCTCACCCGTCGCCTGTGTCACCACAACACCATGGTGTGGTCTCATGATGGATACGTGACCCTACAACTCCATGATGGGGGTCTCACATCCACTTCAGGGTGTGGGGAAGGGGGTCAACCCCCTTGTTCCTTTGTCCCTATGTCCCTTTATCCCCTTGTCTCTTTGTCCCCATGTCCCTTTGTCCCCGTGATGTCCTACCTGCAGCTTCCAGAGGAAGTCGAGGCGGGCGGTGGACTCGACCTGCTGCGCGTGCAGGTAGAGCGCCAGCGCGAAGACGGCCAAGATGACGGGGGTGACGTATCTCAGGGCCACCTTCCCCTCTGCTGGGCTGTGGGAAACACCCCCCACCCGCTGAGATGGGGTGCTGGACGAGTCCGTGCCCACACCAGGGACCCCCTAAAAACCTGCACCCAGAGCCCTAAGATGGACCCACCCAAAGGGTCCCCAAAAACCTGCACCCAGACCCCAAAGATGCACCCACCCAAAGGGTCCCCAAACCTGCACCCAGAGCCCTAAGATGGACCCACCTC
>NW_010287783.1:4684-4939 GCF_000700745.2 Antrostomus carolinensis
GGGTCCCAGTCCCCCCACTGGTCCCATTTTCCCCACTGGTCCCAGTTCCTTAATGGTCCCCATTTCTCCCACTGGTCCCAGTTCCCCCACTGGTCCCAGTTCCCCTACTGGTCCCAGTTCCCCGCTCACCACTCTCCCTGGGTCACGTTGAAGGATGACCTGGGGACAGAGGAGATGGGGGTTAGCGGGTTGGGGACACAGAGCCCAGGGTGGGGACACGTCGCGGGGCGGGGGGACACTGGTGACTCACAGGGC
>NW_010287784.1:0-2640 GCF_000700745.2 Antrostomus carolinensis
ATGATCATCATGGTCTTTTCCAACCAAACTACGCTATGATTCTATGATTCATCCCCAGCCTGTATTGATACCGGACATTGCCCCAACCCAGGTGCAGGACCTTGCACTTGGCCTTGTTGAACCTCATGAGGTTCACACAGGCTCCACTTCTCCAGCTTGTCCAGGTCCCTCTGGATGGCATCCTGTCCCTCAGGCATGTCGACAGCACCACTCAGCTTGGTGTCATCTGCAAACTTGCTGAGGGTGCCCTCGATCCCACTGCCTATGTCACTGATGAAGATATTAAACAGTGCTGATCCCAATACAGACCCCTAAGGGTGGACATGGAGCCATTGACCACTACCCTCTGGATGTGACCATCCAACCAATTCCTCATCCACCAAACAGTCCACCCATCAAATCCATATCTCTCCAATTTAGAGAGGAGGATGTTGTGGGGGACAGTGTCAAAGGCCTTGCCGAAATCCATATATGACATCCATAGCTCTTCCCTTGTCCACTGATGCAGTTACTCCATTGCAGAAGGCCACTAGGTTGGTCAGGCAGGACCTGCCCCTAGTAAAGCCATGCTGGCTGTCTTGAATCACCTCCCTGTCCTCCATGTGCTTCAGCATAGCTTCTAGGAGGATCTGTTCCATGATCTTCCCAGGCACAGAGGTGAGGCTGACAGGTCAATAGTTCCCAGAGTCCCGCTTTCTACCCTTTTTAAAAATGGGCATAATGTTTCCTTTCTTCCAGTCCCCAGGGACTTCCCCTGCCTGCCACGTCTCTTCAAATATCATGGATCGTGGCTTGGCAACTACATCAGCCAATTCCCTCAGGACCCTGGGATGCATCTCGTCAGATCCCATGGACTTGTGTATGTTCAGGTTCCTCAGGTGGTCACAAACCTGATCTTCACTTACAGTGGGGGGGACTTCACCCCTCCAGTCCCTGCCTCGTGGTCCATCCACTTGAGAGGTGTGGGAGTAGAGGTTGCCAGAGAAGACTGAGGCAAAACCATCACTGAGTGCCTCAGCCTCCTCCTTGTCCGTTGTTACCACTTTGCTAGGCTTGCTGGCCTTTTCTGGCTGACATACCTGTGAAAGCCCTTCTTACTTCTCTCTGCATCCCTTGCCAAGTTCAGCTCCAGCTGCACCTTGTTCTTCCTGGCCTCATCCCTACATGACTGGGCAGTGTCCCTATCCTCCTCCCAGGACATCTCTCCCTGCTTCCACTGCCTGTGCATTTCCTTCTTGCCTGTTAGTTTGACCAGCAGGTCTTGACTCAGCCATGCCACTCTCTTGCCTTTCTTGCTTGATTTCTTGCACTGTGGGACCAAGAGCTCTTGCGCTGTGTGGGAACCGTCCTTAAAGATCTGCCAGGTCTGTTCTGCTCCCCTGTCCCTGAGGGCAGTTTCCCAGGGGGTCCTATTAACTAACTCCTCGAAGAGCTGGAAGTTTGCTTTCCTAAAATTCAGGGTCCTGACTTTACTCTTTGCCTGACCCATATCCCTCAGGACTGTGAACTCCACCAGGGCGTGATCACCGCAGCCCAGGCTGCCTCCAGTCTTGGCATCACAATCAGCTCCCTTGTGTTGGTGGCCAGCAGGTCCTTCAAGGGCAAAAGCCATTTTCAGTCAGTCCCTGTGGCACGACGTAAGTGATTTTGAGACATACAGAGATGTTATCTGCAGCATTAATATCTCAGGGTGTTTCCTGGTCCTCCTCACAGGCCAGGCAAAGCTCACCGCTTCTGTGCACCCAGAACATGCACCAGCAGAGCACAACAGTCACTCCAGGTGACTCTGAGAAGCAAAGGATAGCTTTAATATTAACAGGATTTAATGGGATTTCTGAGAGACAGAACTGTTCCAAACTTCTACAAGCTCATGCTGAAAAATCTGAACTCAAGATATTTCCCAGCTTCATCAAGAACCCTCTCTATAAGACAAAGATAGTTTTCCAAGGAAATCTGGATCACAGCAAAAATTAAGTTGGCAAAATAAGTGAATCATTCGCTTTATAAATACTATAGGGACTAAATTCTGGGATGTCCCTGCTTCTCTGCCAACACAACTGTTAGGCTGGGACCACTCTAAAGCAAAACAAAGGCCCAAACTTTAAAATAATAATTAATAATAAACCCCCATTTCTTCCTGAACTATGAACCAGCCTTTGAAATTCCTCCCCAACACAGGAGCTGCCCAGGCAACACTGCAGCTGAAACGGCAAAGGAGAGTCATGTGCTTTCCTTAGAATGAGCCTCGGATCGGAGCCAGAGGGTTTGTATTTACTTCTTATGAAATCTTCCTAAGAGTGTTGAGATATTACAGGCAGTTTTGTCACTTTACAGAATGTTGGTGAAGTCACAGTTCTAATTACTGGGCTGTGCATACAAACCAAGCCAATAAGGTTGGACAAAATTGCCAGGATTCATTTGATGAAAAATACCACACACCATCTTAGTTATTTCATCAGCTGAAGAAACACTGGCTGCAAACCCCATGCCAACTGGGCAGAGCCCTAAGAAAGCTTTTGTGCTCCCAAAGGTGCCAAACAATTGTATTACCAAAAAAGGTATTTTCATACTTCCTAATTTTTCACCTGAGCAGCAAATCGTGGACACAGGGAAGAAAGGATGGAGCAGTGGGGCAGGAAT
>NW_010287784.1:2650-3622 GCF_000700745.2 Antrostomus carolinensis
GGAATGCACAGAGCACTCGTCTTCAGGAACCTTCAACTTTTATTGGAAAGCTATTTAGGATCTAACCTGATGTTTCCCCTCCTGTGTGGTTACAAGGAGCAGAGCCAAGTGCTGGGAGTGAGCTGTAGTCTGCAGGATTTGTAACATGTAAAATGTGTGTGAACAAAGAGTTTGTTGTTGAATGGAATAAACCTTTTATTTCATCTAGAAGTGGGGAAACCCAGGGAAAAATACCATGATAATTTGAGGTATTGTGTGAAGAGATGGGAGTCAGAAGAAGGAGAGATGGTGAGTGAGTTGTAGATTTGAAGAAAGACTGAGAGAACAGCTGTAAACTGCCGTGGCAAGATCTGGAGGTTTGGACAGGTCCCCATTCAAAGGGCTTGCTTGGATCACTGGAAAAGAAAGGGAAGAGCATTGGCACTAAGAATAAAGAGAGACTGTTCGGAAAGCAAAGCACTGAGAAAGATAAGGATTGCCTTTGGAAGCAGGGGAGAAAAGGGATATTGGTGATTAGGAGTGTTTATGTTGGGGTACTCTGGTTACAGCAAAATTTAGTGGGGTGTTTTTTGAAGAAAACAGAAAGCCCAAGAGAAATCGGAGTGAGTTTAGAGAGCTCAGAAATAAGCAGAGCTGTGTCTCTGGTCATCCAGCATTTGTAAACAGGCCCTGAACAAGGCTCATATGGGAGAGGAGCTCGTGAGCAATGGGGAAACGGTGGAGACTGGAGAATCACAGGTTCTCTGGGTCTGGAGGGACCTTGGGAAGTCCAGCCTCCTGCTCAAAGCAGGCTCAGCTCCGAGGTCAAACCAGGGTTCTCAGGGCTGTACCCAGCCTGGTCCTGACAACAGGATAGGGACCGCACAGCTCTGACCCAGTGCCCCATGGTGTGTGTGGGAAAGAGGCTTTCCTTCCACCCGGCTGGCGCCTTCTGACGAGCCTGGCTCCAGCTCCCAGCCCGCCTCCTCCTCA
>NW_010287785.1:0-7922 GCF_000700745.2 Antrostomus carolinensis
GATCGGGATATTTAAATAATCCCCGATATCGGATCGGGACAGCTTCATAATTCAGTATTTGATTTAAGTGGAGATGGACAAGAGGAAATGACCTCAAGTTGCACCAAGGGCAGTTGAGATTGGATGTGAGGAAGAATTTCTTTGCAGAAAGGGCTCTCAGGCATTGGAAGGGGTTGCCCAGGGCAGTGGTGGAGTCCCCATCCCTGGAGGGATTGAAGACTTGTGTAGACATAGTGCTGAGGGACATGGGTTAGTTGGGGACTTGTCAGTGTTGGGTTAATGATTGGACTCCATGATCTTCCTGTAGTGATGGAAAAGTCAACTCTAGTGCTGTCTGCTAGTCTACGGGCAGAGAAAAGAGATGAAGTTTCTTCTGAGCTAAAGCTCTGAAATATGCTTGTAAGGAAGCTGGAAATTCCCTTCCCAACACTTCTTTTTTATTATTATTATTTTTTTTTTCCTGTGAGAGGGGAAGCTTTTTTCTTCATCCGACCTTGCCTGGACATGGGCTGCATGTCATGTGACTGACCCAGGAGCACTCCTATTTCCCACAGACTCTGCTTGAACATGCAATGCACTTCCAGGTCCTGGGTGACAGTGTAAAGTTCAACCAAGGATCACTCTGTTTAGCTAGGCTAAGGGTTCATAATCCCAGTGGGTCAGAATGTTTAGAGTTAAGGAGGTTACAGGCTTTTCTGAGGGAGTATTTAAACTCCATCTGTCAAACCACTTGCTTAGAAGGAATTTGTAGACTCTGCCAGGAGTACATTAAATTACTGTTTTATCGTCTTTGATTTAGTAGCATGCATTGTTTTCACACTGCCTTAAGAGAATAATTAATCTGTGGCAAATTTGTGCCTATAAAAAATTATAAATACTAGATTTTAAAAACCAACAAAAATAAAGAAATTCAAGGAGCCACATGTTGATGAGAGGCACATCAAGAAGGCTCTTGGCAAAGCCATTGGAATGCCTTCAGGGCCTGATCTTCTCAGAAAGCCGTCTGAGGAACTTGAAACCTGTTTCATATTCAATTTAATTGTGCATTAAACCCCCCCCTTGCTGACTTTGCACATTAAAATTAGAATAAAAAAAATAATAGGCAGAGCTTTTTCTCAGGGTCTAAACAACAAGTTTGAAAATGAGGAAGTTTGCTATTGCAATTTTCCAGGAAACCTCAATGTCGCTCCCTGACACTATTGTTCCGTACTTCAGTATATAACACAGATGCAAGTTTGATAAATTAAGAACTTCACAGATTGTTTTCTTTCCATTTACAGGAGAAAAAGCAGTGCAGGAACAGAAGTGACATCTGCTGTGAGACTGAGACCACTTCAGTTTCTCCGGTTGCTTTGAAGAAGGTGAACCTACTGCCAATGTTTGACAAGGGAGAGGTATAAGCAGGGCTGTGTCGAAGCAATGTCAGGTCTAGGACACGACAAGCATTGCTCAAACGCTCGTCATTGAAATACCCAAGCCGAGACAGCTTTTCTGCTCCCTACCTTTTTGATAAAGCAAGTATTTCTGTTGCCTGAACGTAGGCTTACTACAAAGAAACTGAGAATGAAGACAATGCCAGTGGGGTGGGATAATCCTCACTGGAGCAAGTTCTTCTGTGAACAGAGAAATGATGAAGCTCAGGTTCCTCCAGGATCAATTCTCTGACCTTGACATTCCCCACTGTAATAACAAACAGGCCACTCTGGTCTGCAAAATACTCCACATTCACTAAAATATTTAAGATGTGCTCATCTCCAACCCTTTCTCCCTCCTCTGGTTACTCCCCAGGCTTCTCCCATACCTCCTCCTACATCCCAGCCTGTTCTGGTTGTGACACCAAGGCAGGAGGAGCAAAACCCGAGTTGGATTTCACGTGTGCTGGGTGACTGCTGCCTAATCGGACGAATAGCAGCCACATTTCCCAGTGCTAAAAGGGGATCTGTCCCCTGCCCCCATTGTGACTGCTGCCCCTTAGCAAAAGGGGATGAAATTGGGCAGTGGACTGCAAGGTGACTGGGGACAGAGCAACCCCATAAGACAGTTTGTGCATCAGTAAGTCTCACTTAGAACATCCAATGTGAGCAAAACAGCTTAAAAAAATGAAGACAACTTTCACTACAAGCAGTTTTCTCAAGCAGAAAATTGGAAACAGTGGAGGAAAAAAAAAATGAGATGGTTAATTTGGGGGTTTCAGTTTTTGATTCTGGAGGAGGAACAACAGCCAGGCTTTCAGTATGAAGCAGCATAATAGTACTCACATTGGTACTTCCATTCTTGCTGTTCTTTTAACAGTTAAATAAATTAGACACACTCCTGAGACCTTCAACAATCATATAAAAGGGAAACGTTTATTGGGGTGATAAACAACCAACCCTGATGTTTTCCATCATGTAGGATTGGCCAAAAGAAAAAAGGGAAACGAAAAATCACAGAGCCACAGAACTGTTGAGATTACAAAGGACCTCTGGAAGTACTCCCCAAAGCCTAAATATTACAACTAAAACTGAATGCACCAGAAATACTTGGCTGAATCAGGATTGGTTGCTTCCCAAATGCACAAAGGTGTGCACCATCCTGTTTGTTGTTTATTTTTGGTAGTAAAAATGGTACTGATGTGGTTATCGCAGAAGGAGAAGGGTTTGAGTATCATCCAGGTTTAACACTAAGTGCACAATGAGCACACATGGTTCAGCTCTGGCAGGTACATTGTAGGGACTAGCAGATGCAAGAAGAAAGACAAAAGTCAGAGGAGTCTGAAACTTATTTGTTGGGAGCAACACCACCTTTATCAGAGTTTCCAGATGGAGTCTTTGTGTGCCCCTGTAACCCCCTTCCCACCCACACACATTCCTTTCCAGCAATGCTGCTTTATTTGGCTTATCATTATCTTCTTGTTAAACCCACTTAATTGCGGCATTTAACTCTTTACATTCCTTAATAGTGCTTCTGATATCACTCATTTACTGAAAAAGCAGCCATAGCCTTACGTATTACATTTCAAAACACCATCTAAATTGAGAAAAGGCTTGACAGTCCCAGTGTTAGCTCCATTAACTCACATACAGTCCAAAAAACACAAGGCATGACAAGGCAAGCTGGGCTTTATGAGCTGTGAAGCTGTCCAAGTCAAAGTCTGGACACAACCAGGGTATTTCCAGCAATCCAGTCTGATTTTCATCAGCTCCTTTAAAACAACAAAGCCGCATCTCCCTGCGATGAACTATCCTGCTTTTACTGCATCTGTTGCAGATCAGAGGGGATCCTCTCCATGCTGCTCAAAGCATGATTAGTTTAGAGTTCACGATGTACACTATACCTGGCCTAAGCTTCCATAGCCAGATCTATCAGGAACCTAAACGTGTTGAGTTTGGGGGGGTTGGCATTTTTTGGTAGTGGAGGAAGGGGCTATCGTGATGGCCCCTGTAAGAAGCCTTTGAGAAGCTCAGCTGGCTCCAAGGCAGATCCACCTCCAGCCCAGGCTGAGCCAATCAGCAATAGAAAACACCTACTTATGAATCCATATTTATGAAGGAAGAGAGAACCTGGAGAAAAGGTCATTGACCTGAACAGAAGATGACCATCAGCCTAAACAAAGAGAGAGCTTTGTTGCCAGGAGGAAGGAGGAGGAGTGGGAATACAGAGAACCTCAGACACCCAGTTCAACAGCATGGAGTAGGAGAAGGCAAAGGAGGTCCCTGCAGCCCATGGAGGTTCAATGGCAGAACAGATACCCACATGGAGGACTCCACACTGGAGCAGAAAAGCTGAGCCTGAGGGCAGTTGTGACTTTGAGTGCTCCTTTGATGAGCAAGGAGATCCCCACAGCTGGGGGGGGGGACCCCAGCATGAGGGGAGGAGGTGCGCTGGACCAGAGACCCATCTGCAGCCTGTGGACATCCCCATGCTGGAGCCGGGAGCTGTGCTCAAAGAGGTCCGTGACTCCATGGGCAGCCCACGTTGGAACACTTTGTTCCTGGACTCTTACAGCCCGGGGGAGGGATCAAAAAACTGAACCCCCATTCCCTGTCCCCTGTGCCACTGGGGAGAAGGTAGAGAAATGGGGAGCAAAGTGATTTGAGCCCAGGAAGAAGGGAGGGGTGGGGGAAGGTGTTGTAAAATGTGGTTGTTATGTCTCACTATCCTACTCTAATTGATTGGGAATGAATTAAATTGATTTTTTTTCTTTCCCAAGTTTGAGTCTGTTTTGCCCGTGACCATAACTGGTGGGTGAGCACTCCCTGCCCTCATTTCAATCCATGACCCTTTTGTTGTGTTTCTCTCCCCATCGCACCAGGTCAGGGTGGGGAGTGAGTGCAGGACCCCATGGTCTTACCTGTCAGTGAAACTACCACACTAAAGAAGAAAATCCCAAGTGGTACAGGTGCCAACAAAATCCCTAATGCCAATATAATTATGTCAGGAAGACAAAAAAAACCCAAAACCAAAAAAACCCAAACCATCAAAAAATACCCTTTGGCAAACTGGTTTTATTTGGGGAAGTGCTGCAAGCTTTACACACACAAAAATGCACCAACCTCAGGGCACCAACTGCTGCACCCACAATGGAAACTTTGTCAGTAAAAACCCCCACAACTTTTAACAGCGTAGCCAAAGTCTTCTCAGACACTGTCAAAGGCAGGACGCAGTGTTGATAACAAATGGGAGGCTTTCTCCTTCATGGTGGGTGTTTTTGTTGGGGGATTGGGGACAGGGGGAGGTTGTCTTTTCAGGGTTCTGCTCCACAAAAATTACTTTACTACTGAAAAAGTACTAGTAGACTGAGCTAGTGAAGCACTCTTCACTGTGGCTGTAGTACTATGGGTAAAGCTGAGCCTAGTACCCATGTGTCAAGACACCAGCAGAAGAGCAAAAGGCTAGACCAGTTAAAATCAGGACGATGCAAATGGGTAATCACCTATGTATCCTCTGCTCATCAGAGCACAGCACTGCTAACTGCCAGCAGAAACCTGTTGCATAGACATAACAAAAAAGTAAAGGCTGGGCTTTATTCTCAAATCCTTTTGTAACTACTGGATGGAAACAGTTAAACCTCTCTTAACACATGGTGTAGGGGAGAAATCAGAGAAAAACCAACAACAACAAAACCAACCAACCAACCAAACAAACAAAAAAATACCCCAGCAAAAACTTGTATAAAGCCACATGTTCTTAATCCAGGCCAGTGTTTTTCTGTGATGCCATGCACTTGGGAGCAAGGCACCAAGCAGGGTGTCTTCAGCAAGGCTTTGGCAGAGAAGAGGCTCCATGGGCTTCCCTGGAGGAAGTCATTATGTGCAAGTACCTGTCTGAACACATATGCAGATATTAAGGTAGCTGATCAATAAGAAACCTAGTCTCTGAAGGGCTTTAGTGCCTCATGTGAACCAGTACAAGGCCCAAGCGAGGCCCCGCTTCTGTTGGTGAAACCAGCCCATTTCTAACATGGTAACAACATGGGTTAAACTCCTAGCATGAACCAGGTGAGTTGTAGTTTTAACATGTTAACACGTTTTACCAGGGGAAAAGCTGAAGTATTTTTAGCGTGGCCTGAGTGTTTTTCTCTGCACTTTTCTGGCCTTTTTTGGAATTTTGAACTCTGGAAACAAATACAATACTCTTTGCAAAGAGTGTAACACCACCTATTTTCTTTTATTGTTTGCCACAAAGATGACTGCGAGTTGTACTTCTGAAGACATTGAAGGAGAAAGATAGATCAGCTACTTTGGATACAGCCTTCCCCATTCACACCACCAGACAGTTCGCTTACTGTTTCCCTAATTCCTGCCCATGCCTTCCAGCCTTGCCGACTGACACGCCTAGCTCTGATGAAATCTCAGCAGAGAAAACATTCTTCATTATGAAATTCAATCCTGGGTTGTGGCTTGAAGGCGTTGCCCCTCGCTCTCCTCTATGGAACAGTGACTCTGCTCAACAAAATGCGCTTTGCAAACTACATTGTGTGCAACTGTCCTCTCATCCTGCCCCTCACTCATCCCCCCCTCACTGCCACTCCATCTGATTTCCAAGATAGGTCGGGAAGAAGCATCTGACGACAATATTTTTGGTTTTATCATGTTAAAAACCCACAGTTGCGTTATCCCCTCCACCATACTGGGTTGGGGGCAGAGCCCAGTAAGTCAGGTTTAGCTATAAAGGAGGAGATGGAGTTTAAGCACAAATGTAACAACAAGAATCTACACAAGGTCTGACTAAAAGGGGAACCACAGGGAGCGAAGGAGGGACTCTCCCCCTTTCCTATTTTCTATCCCATTTCAAATAATATCCCCTTCTTCCTCCCCTCTGCCTGGCACTAAAGCATGGAACATGACCGTAAGGAAGAGAGCTGCGGTCAGCGTGCCCAGGGACTGGCAATATCTGGGCCACACACACAAGTCACCCAACGAAACAAGACTCTGGAAAGGATTAATGGTGAGAGAGGCTTCTGTGGCTGCAAAGAAAAGGAGACTGTGGTTGATCATCTGCTCCCAGCTGAAGGGAAAGGAGAACAAGCCTTTTGTTTGTCCTGGTTCTTCTCTTCCTCCTCTTCGGAGACTGCCATAACCACTGCTTCTGGAGCGGGGGAGAAGATGGGGTGGGGGGCTGCTCTTGGCACCTGGGATTCATCTCTCGGGTAGCAGGACAAATAAGACAGCCTTGAGGAAGTGACCAAAGCTGCAAACAGCAGCCACCAGCCAGTGGGAGCGAAGGCTGGGGTCAGTATTCACCACACATTTTGTGATGTCTGCCTAAGGAGGAAAGAAGAGAGATCATCAGAGATGCCCAGACCCACATCAGCCACCACTGCAGACCCTCCTGGCCCCATGACCCATGGCACTGCTGCTGCAGCACCGCTTTGCCACACCACCCACAGCCACAAATGCTTCTCTGACACTTCCACACACTGCAAGTTATTAAATCAACTTCAAGGGCTCTGTGAAATACACCATCTCCATTCTGCCTCAACAAGGCAGAGTATCCCCCTTTTCAGCCACCCCTGGGGAAAGAAATACGGGAAAATTGTCAAGCATTTTCCATTTTGAATAGCTAAATAGAAGAAATTTTCTTCCCCTTTTCAAAAGGGCTAGGAAGCCTTGGCAATATCAGCATCCTCATCCTTTTCTGTAAAGCAAGATACTTCCCAGAGGTTGGCCTGATTAATATCAGCTCAAGTTGCTTGCACTTTTTCCTCTTGCCTTAATGTTTTATTTGGAACTCATCCAAGCAAGCCAACCCCCAATTTAAATCTCAAGCAATGCAAGCTTTGTTTGTGGAAATATGTATGCTGGCAGAGATGCCTCCCAGACGCGTGGGCCAGATTTAAAGATCGCTTGGGCAGCTGGTTTCAAGTATTAACAAGAATAGAAGCTGGCCTGCAATGAAAAAAAAAATAACAACAATCCAGCAAATTCATGAAGATGGGTTCTCAGCTGGCGCTGGGAGAAGATGGAAAATATCTGGAGGGTAAAGCGAACAGGACAGAGGCAGATAGAAAATTACATCTTCTGGTGGGGGAAACAAAGTTCTGTGGAGTTTGTGGCTAAACTTCAGCCAAGCACAAGGAGATAGGGACAGTAGTTCTGTAACAGAGGGAGCACCGTTAGCACATCAACTTGATGCAGTTTTCAGAAATGGCTTTTGGGTGGCAAATGTGAATCAGAATTGGGTCACAAGGGGGGCAAATAGTCATCAGCCTCAAAAGCTTTTTCTTTACAAGCATAGCTCAGCAGTCTTCCAAGTTTGTATTTCGACACAAGTCTATCATTGACCAAGCAGAGGGAAGTCACACCCTCAATCATGAGATGTTCCTCCTGTAAAACAGGACATGAGAGCTGCTGAATATTCCAACTATTTTTTCCAGTATTTCTGCCTGTCTTCAAGATGGAAAAACTGAGGACATGGCAACCCTGGACACACACACAGCC
>NW_010287786.1:0-33592 GCF_000700745.2 Antrostomus carolinensis
TTAACTGTCCATCTCACTACCTGGTCATCTACCAGTCTTCAGATGAAATTATACTATTGTAAGCTTTAAAACTAAAGTATTGTGGAAAATTGCTGTAAGAATATATATTTATTTTTGCCATCTGTTAATATTAGCGCTCTACTTAGGGATGGAAACATCCTATGACAAGTGTTAAGGTGAAGCCAGCAAATTTTATCCTTGCAGACAAAAAGAGAATGTAGTCTAGAATAAAGGAAGAAAATTAGTATCCAAAGAAAAAAGCCAAGCAGTGGAAAGGGAGGTTCACAAAGCTACATTAAAATTTTGTACACAGTATGTGTGCTGCAGCATTAGGGACCATCTATTCTAAAGAATTTATTAGAGCATCGAGGACCTTCTTATTGAATTTACAGCTTCCAGTGTACTCAGACAATATTTTCTTTGTAACACTGATTAGTTTTTAATGTCTATGCACAGGTATGTATCTGTCTATTTTTATAAACTATTCAGTACTATATATGACCAACTCAATTCATATCATTTCCAATAGCTTGTCCATAAAAAACAAATAATAAAAGTAAGAGGTAAATCCTGTTTCCATTAAAGTTAACTAATACTTTGCTATTGTTTCCAGCACAAGCAAGATTTCCTCATAAAAGAGAACACTCATATAAACTCCATTTGATTACTTGGCAGACTCACAGAATAGTATCAGTGTCTTTGTCCATAGTTTTAAGAGGAAGAGAGATCTTCTTGCAGTTGTGTTTTACATATGAACTCTATATGATGCCATTAAGAAAGTTATCGGTATTTTCCAAGTAGCTAGGATATTTTAGAAAGTAAAAAAAATCAGTGAAGAAGCCAGCTAAGATATACTAGACAACCTGGTTCTATTGCATTTCATCTTTGATAATCCAGTGATATAAATATCTCCTGTCATTACTACAGAAAGATTTCAATGCTATCAATTTGCTACAAATACCCTGTTGGAGTGATGTTTTTATTACCAACACAACCAGCTGATTGATCAGCTGAGAGCTAACAGCTGACAAATTTGGGTTTCATCAAATGAGGGACTAGAAGGCAAATGATGGGATTAGCTTTAAATGATTCTTCTGGCATTTCTAAATAACTCAGTATTTGTCAAGAGTATATTTGTGCTGCTGAGGACAAGTTACTTGAAACAAATTCATCTTCCACTGTTTTTTCCATATTCCTGCAAGGACAAGTGCAGACCTCTGCTCCAACATGAAATATGTAAGAAAAACTCCCTGATCTCCATAGCAGGGAGCATAAGATTGATAGAAAGGAGTGAGCTCAACTACCTGAGCTCTAGTATAATACCCAGGTGGAGTCAGTAATGAACTGGACAGTCTAGCTGAAGGTAATCTGGTGTGGACTTCAATTATGCTCTGTTTCAGCTTTTCTGTAGCTCCTAACTCCTCCCCTGCGAAGCAGCAAGCTAGACTAGAAGATACAACTAGATTAGATACAACTTGATCTTATCTATAGCTGTACAGCTGAAATTGCTGCAGCAACAGAGCAGCTTAGGATGTCCCACTGAGCCCTAACCTCAAAAAACAGAATTCAGTTTGAGATTCTCACTCCCAGCGCTAAAAGGTATCAATAATAGAAATGCCTGCTGTGTGTTAGCAAAAGGAATAAAATGTCTCAGAGTGCAAAACCTGAAAGTAGTAAAACAGACAAACATAACCTCCATGTTACTCTCCAGGTAGGCAACAGCAACTCTACAGGTCTTGTCAAACTATCCCGTAAAATGGCATTGAATTTTAGGTACCTTGTTGTACAGATTAGCAGAATTAATATGATGAAAGACAGACATGTAGACAGACTGACAGTCAAACAGGAAAAATAAGCAATAAAAATAAACTTATGGAAAGGAAATGACCTACCCTCCAGAGAGGGAACATAGGTATGCTAAAGAGTACATAGAAATATGCTTTAAATGCTAGCACTATAACCTGGAAAAGAATATTCAAATTTAAAATTAGTCTAGCTTATAACAGTCAATTCTGTCATTCTTATAAATTGTTGTCCAAAAAAACAGGACATATTTTGGTGACCCTAAAAATGTTTAGAGTAGAGTTTCATTAACACACAGGTAAAAATGATCACCCAACAGGATCAGTCATTGCTAATTCATCCAGTTCTTCTATATATCCCTGAAGTAGTATATAACATCCCTTACATTTTATACAAGTCTGACATCATGTGATATATACTACTGGAAACAAAATGAATTGATCAATTAGCCATCCAGAGCTCCTTATCATCTGTGTGCATTTTCAGCTTTTTATAATATGAAAGCCATAAAAATGACAAGGCCCATTGTATAGGTATTTATGGGTAGATGGTCCATCTAGAGAAAGAACTGCTTCCTGCCATCTAGGATAACATGGCTTACATTTAGCAAAACCTACAGTTTACACTTTTCAATATTCATAGAATACTATGCACATATTTGTATTATCAACAATAAGGAGGGTTTTTGATAGATGTAATAGCTTTATAAATAAAGTATATCTTATATACTTATATAAGTCTTATATATATATAAGAGTATGTATATGTACGCCTGAATTAAGTACTATTACAAATTTCATTTGATTTCTTCCTGAGACAGGAACCATTTATGGTGTCCAAGACAGAATTGAGCCATGTCAGGCTGTTTCTGTGCTTCTTGTAAAATTTATTTCTTGATGGTTAAATAAATAAATTATCCTCTGAGTTATTATTTGAACAACACTTCACTGTGGACAGTTGATTTGTTCTCTTTTCTTTATTGTTATAAATTTGATTGATTAGAGATTGGGGAGGGTAGGGGGAATGCAGTGAGGGGAGAGTTAGGGAACAGTAATTGTGTGTTGATCCCAACTGACTTGCCCTAATTCTGGGTTCCTCACTCACATGAAGTTGCTGATGCCTGAAAACCGGCAAGCAAAAGGTAAGTTGTTTCATCTGTATTCTACAATTTCAGTTACTTTCATAAAAATTAATAGAAGACCCAAGCAAGGAAAATTAGCTGTTAAAATGCAGAAGGAAAGGGGTTGAGTAGGCAAGTCTCCTTCAGACAGGTTACTGTACAATGCTCAGCAGTTACTGACTCAATCTACAGCAAGAAATTAGCTTCTTGACCAAAAAGAACAGTCATTTTACCATCTTTCTTGCATTTGCAGATCAAAACACAGGCCAAGCACCCAGCTGAGCAGCTTTAGTTTGGTCCATGATGTCTCCCAATTAAAATAAGAGTCTATTTATGATTAGTGTAACTTAGTCAATTTTATTAACTTTGTCAATATATTCAATAAGAATATATTCATTCTTACCATACACAAGACACTGGAGAGAACAGTTGAAGAACCAAGAGGAAAACTGACTGAAGAAGTCCCCAAATTAATATTAATAGAATGTAAAACTAAGCAGCATCTGTCTCCTTGAGCTGTCCCTCATTTTCTGTTAGAGGTGTATCTGAGCAGTCCCAAGGGCTTAAATAGGTGGAGTTGGCTCCTCTGGCTTCCCTGACAGCTGATTATTTTGCAGATATTGCAACAGCTGATGTTTTTAAAACTGGCAGGTTGCACTGAAAAAACAGATGGGCATTTTATGCCTCCAGTTTGCTTTCACTACAGTACAACTTACTATATAATTTTCCAAACTGGAAATGATCATTGATTATGGCCGGGGGAAGGGAGGACTTGGGAGTCTCTTGGAAGTGCCAAAAAGCAATGAGCAGTTTAAAAAGATAATAGACAGAAAGGACCATGAAATATCAGTTGCACGATTGCCATCTCTCAGAGGAACCCTGATAAGGAAAACTGCTTAGATAGCAGTTTGAAATCTTCCAGTGGTAGCGCAAACTGTTATTACTATTATAATTTCCCTCCCTCCCGCAAGTTGGATGGCTTAGTCACTGGAAGTCAAAATGACTCACTGAATGAGCATGTGTTTGTGCCTGATCACAGGCACGAAGAAACCTCAGAAGATCCCTGGCTTTAGCAAAGAAACTGAGAAAAGGATTGCTGTGCCGGTGCTGCTGTGCTGCTAGCACACCTCCTAGAGCTCTGGAGATTTTAGGAAGGGTATAAAAGCGGCTCCAGCGAAGCTTGGTGGTTTTGTTTCAACTGTTGTGTGCCCCTGAGGGCTGAAGCAAAGCACCCAGGGGAGAGGAAACTCAGAGGAGGGCCTCTCCCAGGACAGGTCGTCCAGCACTCAGGCCATGCTGAGCCACTCAGACTCAGTCCAGAGAGCCATCAGAGGATGGCTCAGCCAGCTTGTGACAAACAGACATTAGAAATAGGCTCAAATAATCCTTCCCGTGGCTCTCCCAACCCTCGCATTGTCGCTTTGCCTGTGTAACAGGCACCCTGCACTGGTGTGCATGCGCTGCTGTCCCTATACCAGCTTGTGACAAAATCCTCATTCAAAGGCAGCATCGCTCCCGTTGGGAAAAGCAGGTTAGGATGGTCTAGCTAAAGATCAGGTACGGAGGGTGACCTGAAGGAATTAAATTACTAGGGGAGATTTTGGGAGATTATGAGGTACCTTGTGCTGCGAGGTAATTCAGGTCCAACATCTGTACCCGGGCAGGCAAACAAATGAGACTTTCTTTGGCATTCACAAGTGTAACCCTTGGCAGCTGTTAGACAGAGCTGGCCAGTACCCTGTGTGAATGCAATAATAAAATATGCCCTGGTATTGCTAGCAACGATGACAGCAAGTTATTGTTCTTTAAATGCTGCAATAACATTCATGCACGAGGAACACGACACTGAATGGAGGTTTCACCCCTGGCCAAGCCTATCCTTGCTCTGAATTCCCTGATAAAAGAGGACATACAGCCGGCACTAATTGCGCCTGGTATGTCCAAGTGTTTTGGACATGAATGCAATTGCTTTCTTTGACGGGAGGAGGAATGTGACTTACGTAAGAACAAGAAAATTACATACCCTCTTGCAAACTAATAAGTACATTGTGTGCTGAGACAAAGGCTGCAGGAAGAGGAGGCAGCGGGCATAGCTGGGATCTTCAAACAGTGTCCTTGGCCATGCTTCTAACATGTCCTTGACCGTGCTTTTACACGCCTGTATAAGCTAAACACATCTGAAGCAATCTGCAGCTGCAAGGATGAGTGAAGCTCAACAATGCCGGAGGAGCAGAGCGTAGCCCTGACAGGGGTATCCTGAGGGTCCCCTGTGGGGCACACTGGAGGAGCCTGCATCCTGGCTCACTCTGTGGACCATCTGGCAGTGTGGACCACATGGGAGTTTGAGCTCACCTTCAGCAGTGCACAGGGTGTACTCACAGGCAACGTCTGCTCAAATCCCCATAAGCAGATAGAGATTAGGAGGAAAAGGAAACCTTAAAACTCTTCTGCGGGGGAGGAAGGGAGGATGCACAATCCCATGGGTGCAAATGGTCTTTTCTGCGGGATTCTCATAACTTCTCATAGACTCATAAAAGTGACCATCATCTGCACTTTTTGTGCATGAGAGCATTAATCCCAACAAGGGAATAAGCAGAGGACACCTTACTTAGCATTTTTCAAAGTAGGAATAACATGCCAAGAATATGTGCATGAATAATTATTCGAGAAAAAATACAGGAAGCTTTGCCAAGTCTACACATCAGGAAGCACTTTAATCCACATGACCAAAAACATTGCATTCATCGGTCCTTTCATGATAACAGGCTTTCCTATGCCTGAGCAGCTAAAATACATTGTTACACCTATAAAAGGATTGGTGACAGTTGTTTTGCACTGTATTTCCTACACTTTGTCTGACAGAACATTTCTCACAAAGGTGCTTGAGCTGATCCAGGCATTTATACGTACATATGAGATGACAGTAATTCAATATTGCAAAGTGAATTCTGCCTCCCATGATTACCTATATCATTTGAAAATTAAATGGTTTTGAGGATAAGGAATGTAATTCACACTGCATTATGGTTCTCCAAACACAAAGCTGATGTAAATCTTCATCAACTTTCCTTTAAGCAACAAAAGAACATAAAACTGCCACCCAGAAGCAGTGCCTGACTTTTTCCCCACTTGACTCGCGAGCTGTTGATAGAAAATAAAATTCACCAGAAATTAAACTATTAAAGCTTTAAAAAGTTGAAAGGACAAAAGGATATTAAAAAAAAACCAACCCTTGCAGATACCTCTTAAAAGCAAATGCACATTTAGTGTCTTGTGTGGGGTAATATGTTTTGAATGCAGTTTGCAATGTAATTTACTTCTAGGTCACATCTGTACCAAACAAAAGTCTTTCTGATCTAAAAAGCCATGTGTTTGGGACATAAGTGTTCTCTTGAAGAAGAGAGGACATCCTGAGGAAAGTCTTATGAAGAGGACTACCTGATAGAAGCCTGTCCCCAGTTTTGGTCACTCTCAGGCTTCACAAGCAGAGAAGCGGGGAGCAACACAGCAGCTGTGACCACTGCCCTGTTTGCGCCAAGCCCAGGAAATGGCTGCAGTGGGGTGGGTTCACACGTGGTGTCACTGGCCATGCAGTGCCTCTGCCCTCAAGATGGGACGCAGTGCCATTTTCTTTTTGTTTACCAGAGGCAGGGAGTCCTCAGGGAGGGTTCACATGTCACTATGGGGACCCCAGTGACTTTAAAGTACATTTTGGCAAATGCCGTCACCACCATTGCCAACATGGTGACACCTGCAGAAGAGGTCTGGGAGAAGTTCTGTGGTGAAGAGGAGCCTTGGAAGAGACCTATCATGGGTCTGATGAGACCTGAGAGAAGCAGTTGTCCATTTGTCACTCTTCTGAAACTTTCTTACCAAGGGAATTAAGGGAAAACAGCTTTAAAATTTCCATCACAGACCATCAGAAGATCACACAGGCATTTCTAAACTGGTACGGGAAGAGTAAATATAAGCAACAGTAACTTTCTTTCTCTTTCAGCCTTTGCCATCAATTGACAAAAAATACCTGTCCTACTGAACAGCTTCTTACATAGGGTGATTTAGCGTTATTGCATCAGGCTCCTGGAGATAGTAATTAGAACCCAAATGCTGCTATACAACTTATATGCCCTCTTCAAGGCCATAATTAATCAAATTAACTAAATCCTGATTTGGGGGAAGGCAGGGAAGCTTTTCATGACACTGCCGTGACTTTGTGGTGAACATGGTGGTCCCCAGCACCATCCCCAGCTGCATTTTATTGGCTTCACCATCGGACACGATGGGGGGTGGGGAAGGACTGCCAGTAATGAACGACTGGAAGCTCAATTCCTGTCATTTGCCAAATTTCCCAAGCCTGAATGCAGGCTTGCCCATGCAGGGGCACTCAGCCAGGGCTAGAGAGGAACACAGAAGAAGAGAGCAGGAGGGCAGCAGAACAATAAGAAGCAAAGCATCCTGTCCCCTGGGGTGCTGGCAGGGGGACAGCTCTGCCAAGGGCACAGGGATGGGGTGCACTTCCCCTGGGCTCAGGGAAGGGGTCACACTGGCCCCAGACAGGAGGTTGTACAGGCTGCCCCTGTCTGCCCTGCGCCCGGGAAGCTTCACTGGGGACTAGGAAAAATGCCACTTTTCTGCTGGGTTTGTTCTGCTGAGGAGGAAGAGAGTGTGTGTGTGGTCTCCCGGCTTATGAAATGCTCAGCGTTTTATTGCTCCTCAGCTCCAGCGTAACTGAATTGCAGCAGTTTGTCTGCCGTCTGGGCCAAGCGTGCCTCAACTTGCATAAAAGGAAATTAAGACTGGGAGTTTCTAGCTAGGACCATTTCTATACTAGGGTAAAACTGAAGCGTTTGGACACATTCAGCTAACTTGTGCTGTAATCTAAACAATGGGAAAGAACTCCTTCGTGTTAACCCATGAGCAGCTAATATCCACTACAACTACAATTTCTTCTTCTATAGAAGGGACTGAGTCATCTCATTAAAATTTTGCCACTGGCACTAAGAGGCCAGGAATCCCTGAGGATTTCAGCAGACATTCATTCATACCCATGAAACATCATCTTTCCTTAGCTGGGGACAGGCCCTCAGCTAGGCTGAACCATTCGTGAACGGTAAGTCTGGAGGGAACACAAAGAGCTTTGCGTTGATAAACCACTGCAGCTGGACTGCTTGAGCTGTGCTGAGCGTTAATCGGTTTTATTTAATTTATTTTTTTATTTTAGGAAGGGTTAATGAAGTTCATCTACAGTAAAAATGATATCAGTGAGCTGTCTTCACTAAACAAATCCATTAAGCATTCAGCTGGGTTTAAAGGTATGAAACTGTAACATCACTGACAGAATATAACCCAAAGGGCAGGATGTGTTTTAATCTTAAGGTATTGATTGTGGCTGTTACTGTTCCTAGAAAAAGAGTCAGATGCCAGTAAAAAGGTAACTGCATTACAGTTTTACAACTAAATTTTCAGAATTATCCTAAAAAGTGATCTTATTATTTACCAATAAAACAATAATAGTTAAAAGTAATAATATGCTAATTATTTTGCAACAATGCCATATACAACTCTAAACCATTTCACTGAACCACATTTGAACAGTAAGGGAAATGTCATACAATTATACACAATCTGTTCCTGTGGAAATTTATACTAGCTGGAAAAGAAACTACAACCATACCTCACTACATGGGATGAGGCAAGACCCTCTCTTCAGCTGTCCCATGAAGGGTGAATAAGCTTCTGCTTTTTGCAAATCTTTGAGGTCCATCTTAAGTACAGTACTAGCAAGAGTTCAAGCTTTCTGTGGAGTATGTTGTTGCGGTTTAATCCCAGCTGGCAACTAAGCACCACACAGCTGCTCGCTCACTCCTCCCTCCCCTCTGTGGGATGGGAGAGAGAATCAGAAGAGTAAAAGTGAGAAAACTCAGGGGCTGAGATAAAGATAATTGATTAAGTAAAGCAAAAGCTGCTAACACAAGCAAAGCAAAACAAGGAATTCATTCAGTACTTCCCATCAGCAGGTGGGTGTTCAGCCCTCTCCAGGAAGGCAGGGCTTCATCATGCATAACAGTTACTTGGGAAAACAAATGCCATCACTCCAAATGTCCTCCCCTTCCTTCTTCTTCCCTCAGCTTTGTATGCTGAGTATGATGTCATACGGTATGGAATATCCCTTTGATCAGTTGGGGTCAGCTGCCCCAGCTGTGTACCCTCCCAACATCTTGTGCACCCTCAGCCTCCTCACTGGCAGGGTAGTATGAGGTGAAAAGTCCTTGACTTAGCGTAAGCACTGCTCATCAACAACTAAAACATTGGTGTGTTATCATAGAATTGTTTTGGTTGGAAAAGACCTCATCAAGTCCAACCATAAACCTAACACTGCTGAAGTCCATCATTGAACCATGTCCCTAAGCACCACATCTACACCTCTTTTAAATGCCTCCAGGGATGGTGACTCAACCACTTCCCTGGGCAGCCTGTTACAATGCTTGACAACCATTTCAGTAAAGAAATTTTTCTTCTCATCCCAAATTCAAAACACAGTATTATACCAGCTACTACAAAGAAAATTAACCCTACCCCAGCTGAAACCAGGACTCATGTCTACTTCTATCTTGTGGCTCCTGAAGGTTTCAGCTGCAAGTCAGAGCTCACACTATCAGTGCTCTGTTGGGAAAGGAGATGCTTAAACTACAGAGGGAGAATGAAGAGTCAGAACCCGGATCTTATGTCCAGCCCACTGAGACAGTGAGCTCTTGCACTCAGAGGGGCCTATCTCCTGACAAGTAGCTTAGCGGCACTGTTACAGGTGCAGGGCTGGAGTTTCCTGAAGGATCCAGCAGCTTTGTCCAACAATTACAATCTGCTAATGGATCAGCAAGGTCTTTCAGCCAGATAAGTGTCACACAGACTCTTAGCAGAGCAGTTTGTAGTAAGATCCCCACAGCATTCAGGCTATGGTTGACTACTAGACATAAATACTGAATGCTTAGAGGAAAGTAATAATTTCTGTTAATCAATAAAGATATCACCGTGGTGAGTTAGGGTCTGCCTGAAGCTGCAAAGTGTCTTTCAATATACCCACACCTTGCTGCTTCAAAATTCCTTCACAGACAATCAGTGCTAATGTTTTAACATCTGGCTTCACTAACCAAATCTCTGGGTGCAAGTGCATGCTGGCTGATTTGGCTTTGCTGCCTCCAGAAAGAGAGTACAAACCAAACCTGCTGGCTTTACTCTGGACTAACCTCTTTGCAAGTGACAGTAGAAGGGGCTATTCTGGAAGAGCCAAAGGTTGATATCTTCATTGCAAAATGGGAGACTAGGTTCCTAGAGGCAGAGTGGAGCAAGGAAGTCTGGTTCTAGCCTGGCTCAGCCTGCTCACCAACAGATTGCTTCAAGGCTATTTTTGTGTCCTTCATCTACAACCCCCAAGTCAGGCCTCTGTCAGTAAACGTGCAGCATCAACTACTCCAGTAGCACCCCAAGAGCTGAATGCCAACTTCTCCTAGCTTTATCAATGCAGTTCTTTCAGTTTTCCTTCCTCAGCGCCAGTGAAGTATTCAGGCTTTACTTGGAAATGGTCACCTTTAACACTCAAGGTTGCTTTTGATATTGATCTTCTTTGAGCTACTGGCTCCTTCTACCACTTCCCTAATTCAGATGGGAAATTACTCATGCATATCATGATCAGCTCCTAGAGACTTGTCCAGATACAGGTGAAGTATTCATGGCTTATCTTGGGTTGAGAGGTTATCTCAACTATTCAAAGCACTTCCTTGTTGTTACAACATTCATAAGTCTGATTCTGTATGCTACTAATTACACTGTAGTTGTGCATACTCTTACTAACTATGTGTCATTAAACGATCTCTACCATTACTTTGGCTTTTCATAGGGATTATACATGATACATAGATATTAGAGGTGATGGACATTGTAAAAGGGCTTTTAGTCCAAGCAACTTCCACTCCACCCCACCAAGGCACAGGACACTACGGTGCCGTGCTGACTGCTTCAGAGAGGAGGAGATGATATCTGAGAGCCACAAGTCTGACATCTGGAAACACTGATCTTCTGCTTTGATAACTACTCTGTAGTTGCTGAGACTGGTGTTGCCTGAATAAATTCAAAACAGAAAGGAATCACCTCTTCTCCCATTTTTGGAATTTACAAGAAAATTCATCATATAACAGATTTTCAGCAGAAGCAAATTTTAAACATAAATAGAGGCCAGAGTACATGAGCCTAATTATTGTACAGGGCTGTTTCTGCAAGATTATGAAGTGCAAAAAGTAGTCATTCTGCTTGGCTCCAATTCCAAGCTAGACTACTCCAGTAAATGCTGCTTCATGATCCTGAATCTGCTGACGTGTGTATATTGTTTACTGTATGATTTCCTACATCCTTTTCAAACAAGTGGAGAAAACAGAGACACACAGCTGGAACTAAAAAGACTTTTATACTTTACATCTGAAATGTGAGGATACTGAGAGAATGAAGAAGAGTTTCAGTTTGTGAGACCTTTTATTGTTGGGTTACTTTCAAAAGTTGAAACCAAGTGAAAACTTGATTTCCTGAAGTGAAATTGTTGGGGGCTGCTGGGAAGGCACAGAGAGGGCATTCTGGAGCCAGAGGAATTAACTGTACTGCTGCGTCCCAGGCAGCACGAGTGCTCTGCACCTCATACTAACCCAAATGTCAGCGTTGGGTCCCTTCAATCACGCTTGACCAGAAGGTGTAGCTTGTGTCAAGTCACTTCCTTTGGCATTTTAGGCCATCTCCATGATGGCTGGAGACCAAGCCTAGCTCCAGGGCAGGTGCAGCCAGCAGGCACATGCCAGGGCACCAAACCCACCAGCACTCAACTGCGGGCCCCACTCTGGGCTCTGCCCCTCCATAGACTGTGGGCACAATTTATGCGGAGTTATATCTATTATGATTTTAATACTAACAGTAATATCAATATGCATTATCTTTGGAGTGTGAGAGGTGCAAGGAGCATCAGCCTTGGTGGGTCATAGGCTAAGATGCAACTTCTTCACTGGTCCTCTAATATCTCTATTGATACTAACTCTGTTTAACATCTGCAGCTATGTACGGGTGGTTCCTAAAATCTGACCATATATTTTGTGAACTCCATCCAAAACTAAACTCTACTTTACTTAGCATTTATTTTTATCATTCTCATTTCCTTTTTCTGTGTATGTGACTATAGCATGTCCCTGGGGGTTAATACTTTCAAAAAGTGGTAGTATATATCCTAGGAGCTCTGAGGAGGGCAGATGCATTGATTTGATGTGTATGCAGGAGGCAAACAGATTAGAGGAAGAAGTACTTGTCTCCTGAAGACCTCAGCTTTTCAGGTGCTGCAAGATGCAATCTTCCCACCTGCCAGGCCTGGCTGGCAGGCAAGCAGTCGGGGCACTTGCGTGACACAGTCATAAACCAGAGCTCTTAGGCAGAACTGCAGTACTTTCAGCAGCATAGCCACAAAAAAGATAACCCCGCTCAAGAAAAAGGAACAAACACAATTTATTTGTCTGCAACTTCATCTACTAGTAACTATGCAGTGTTATCACATAAGACTCTTTCCAGTTTAAAAACTTATTAACCAGATTTCACAGTCTGTAAAATTTTCAGCACTTCAGAAAGGCCCTAGGTTGTGCCATCTTCATTTTTATCATCTTCAGAAGCTGGCTAAGCCACTGAGATGGCAATCTGAAGGGAAACTGCCGTTTCACTGAGCCACTGCATCCAATGTGAGTGTATGAATGTGACTTTTTGAGGTCTCTCAGAAGGAAACAGAACAAGGATAATGTTCCAGATTAAAAAAAAAAAAAAAATCAGGGAGCCTCTCTGAAGTACTTCAAGCATATGCAAAGAAGGAAAGGACTGTTAAAGCCCAGATCAAGAAAATGCTCACATTATGGTGAAAAAGCAAAATAAAGAGATAAAATCTAGAAGTCAGAACAAGAAAGAGAAAAAACTGCTTGCGTGCATTAAAAAAAGATTAAAAAAAAACCACAGGCACTTGAGATCAACACTATAATCAAAACTGTTTGAAGATCATGAGATTTGCTGCCTACTGGCACTGGCCCTTTTATGAATCATCAATTGCAAAAGTTGAGAATTATTTTAAAAATAAGCTGCAATGCTTCCCCCCCACACACACACTTTCCTACTGGGACACTTGCTTGTTTTACAACCTAATACTGCAACAGGTAAACTGAAAACCTCCCTTACACAGTGACTGGTTTTGATATGTATTAGTTACTCTAAAAGTATTCTCCTGTCAGCTCAAGAGTTGCATGTGCAGGTTACAAAATGAAATTCATTCATGGAATGTCCCTGTCACTCACTGATCTAGAGTTTCTCAAAGATGTTAGCCAGGAAAACAAAAAGAATGTAGACCTGTGCCAAGTTACTGCTTATTTCCATAGGAAATACACACCAAAAAAAAAAAAAAAAAAAGGTAAGTACTGTCAATGTGAAATACTTCTCTTCTTAAAAAGTCACCATAAAGGGGAAATAGAAGCAGCAACATTGCTTGTTATCATAGCTAAAGTCTCCTAATGAGACATCTCCTACTTCATAGGATCCCTGGACAGATCATAAGACTAGCCATTCAGAACTGGACCAAAGCCATCTAGTCAGGTATCTGACGGTGAACAACAGTAGACAGAAGAAAGCTTATAAAAGCAAGACAAGCATATGAAGATACTCTCCCAGAATACTCTCCCATCCCAGGCAATGCAAGAAACAATCATTTCCTGAGCCAGAGGTGTATGTTTAATCTCAGCATTTTTTTTTTAATTTTATTTTCATTAATTTGTCTAATCATTTTTTGAATCAATGTAAATTCTTAGTACCTAGAATATCCCCAGGCCTGGGTTCTACAGCCGAGCTGCTGCCTGGAGATTTCCTTGGATGCTCCCTCTTATTTTAGAAGAGCAAAATGATCCTTCCTAATTGATCTCCAGCCCATACAGGATTTTATAGCTCTCTTTCATATCTCCTCTGAGTCAATTTTTTCATAGTTAGAGTCCTTGTATGTTTGATTTTTTTGTATTGAACCTATTTCATACGTATGATTGTCCCTGTCACTCTACCGTGCTCCTTTTTTGGTCCTATATTTTTTATATATATAGTGATATGAGGGCTAAAAACATCCACAGTATTCAAGATGTTGTAGCCTAATATTGTTTTATGGGTTGTTCTCCCTTCCTTCCCTAGTAATTTGTTTCATATTTACTGCTGTTCAGCAGTGTACTGACGTTCCTACAGAACTTGCTATTATAATTTCAGAATCTTTGTACTAGTTGATAATAGCTTTTTCAGAGTCTGTAATTGCATATATTAAATTAGGATTGCTCTTGTGAACTCTTTATATTTTCATACATTCTCTCCCCCCGCCCCACCATGTTACTCAGTATCACAAGATGTTATAGCAACTCTTCATGCTTTGCTAGCTTCTGCTTTTTCCACCAGGAAGAGTTCAGAACAGTCACTGAACTTTGTCACTTCATTTTTCACTCCTTTTCCATTCATTTGTGAATGTGATGAAGAGCAGGGTTCCTCAGATAAGTCCCTGTGGGACCACAGTGGTAAGTTTCCTCTGGTGAGAAAAGTAACTACTTATTCTTTTAATGGGTTGCATATCTATGTCAGCATTGTCCATCTCATCCTGATCTTAATTTCTTTAAGAGCCTTTGGTGAATGATCTTGTCAAATGAGTTTCAGGAACCCACGGAGACCATATCAGCTATATCTCCCCTATCAACATGTTTGTTCATTCCTCCAGAGTAGTCTTGATAGATTTATGAGAAATTATGAAGAACCTTGACCAACTTACTATATTCACCCACATATCCAATAATCCTGCCATTTTATTAATGTCCAACACCAGTCTAAATCCTTGCAACTCCTTTCAACAACAGGTATCATCATCTGCTACATTGCCATTCCTCTAGTATCCAGGTTATTGGTTGTAGGTGAGAGATAAGTGGCTGTGCACTACAACTAGTAATTCAGCTATTTCACATTTGCATGTCTTTAGAGCTCTCAGGTGAAACATGTGGTCCTGCTGGTAACTCTCTGTTAACTCTCCATGCAGGGATCATGTAGGCAATCTGTCTTTTTATGAGTTTGCCATTGCCAAGGCTCAGTTCTCCAAAACCACTTCAGGTTTGAGACATTCTGAAGTCATTCTTTGTTCCTCTGAAAGTGACTGAAATGAGTTGTGCAAAGGCTAGGGGAGGAAAAAAACATAACAACCTGTCACTGGAAGACCACATCAGAATGCTCCTTTCAAAGGCTGGACATTTAACACCTCCTTATTCCACTTCCCATGGAGTTCCTTGAAAATCTCTGTGGATCAGCAGAAGAGAAAAGCAAGGGCTTGTGTTCACAACAGCTTCTTTTCCCGTTCAGTTGTGTTTCTTTTTCTGTCTACACTCTCCTGCTTCAAAAAGAATGAACAAACAAAAGATCATGGTGCACAGGCATGCTTTTTTAAGTAGGATGAGACTTCATGAAATAAAAGTTTCTGTAACAAAGGCTTTTAGACACTGAGGCTTTTCATACATTGCTCACATATAATTTAGTAATGAGTAGTTACCAACGTAGTTAGGCAGTTGTGGACCCAATTATCCAATTACTGGAACTGACTGCACAAACAGAGTAATTGTACAGTGAACGTGCTCATGTAATTTGCATCTGTGCTTTTGTAAGCCTGGCGTTAACCTTTCAGTGCTATGCCAGAGTGGGGGACAGTTCACCTTGTTTATTATTGCCTCTGTCCTTGGGGAAGTTTTAGCACATGTTGTGGGGAGAAAACATTCTGGATTTTCACAGAAGACAGCTAATGGTGGAACTATCACAAGATATCTGGCAAGCAGAAACATTAATTCTCTCAAATTCAGATGACATTTAAGTTAAATTTGCTGGCTTCTCTGAGCTTCCTATTCTCCAAGTTCTCTTTTATGATAATTCTATTCCTTATAGATGGTGAAAAGTCATAGCAGCCTCATAATCCAGAAATTTGCATGCAACTGAAATAAATCCGCAGTGAAAACTGAGTTTTCTCCTTTGCCTTAATGGAATATCAGAGTTTAATGCATGCCACAAAATAGAAACCCAGGTCTAACAACAAATTTCAGCATTCTTCATGTTATTCCTCTTGACACCTGGATTTGGCATGAGAAGAGAAAGGTGCATCTGTCAAGTCTGTGCCTGTGCAACAGCAGTATAAAGAATTAGGCAAATTTTTCTTCAAGACTCAAGTTCATGTGTGAAGCTAAATAGTAAGAGTAGATTGTCTGGGTCATTGCAAATAAATCAGATCAAACTTTCATGCCAAGCAGAAGCGGAGTACATATTCTTCCACAAACTGAAGCAATGTGTTTCCCTTCACTCTTAAATTTCTGACTGTGAATTGTTGTGTAACAAGTCTAATGCCTTGGGACAATATATTGGGACAGATATTCTTCATGGGATGTAGCAAAGGTAAAATCAGATTGTTCTAAATTGCTTGTATAGAATGTACGTTATAAGCATAAAATGTATAAGAGTATTTTTGCCATGATACAGCAATATCCTTACAGTGTTAATCTTTTTCCTGTTAATCTCCTGGATTCCCGCAGCGCATAGCTCTCTTCCATTTGTCCTGTATCCTAAAAAGTAGTTGATCAAACTCCAGGACCATGTTTATCTTGCTGGAGGCAATTAGTCAGGACCAGCTGTCAAAGCCACAGCCGGTTTCTAGCACACACGTGTGCGCAGCTTGTCAGCGTGCGCAAGTAACAGCATACGCCTTCCAGAAGATACCGATACTGATCTTAAACTGGAATCAGGTTTTGTTTGGTATAATAACACATGGAGAACCAGATTACACCATAACCAAATACTACGATATTCCAATAAATGATTCAACTTCTGGCCTATTTTTTGTTTTGTAGACTGTTAGCACAGCAGCTGCTTTTAATACAAGCTCCGGTTTATCTACACCCTCTCAGTACTTAGAGGTTTGAATACTCCTTTTGAATTTAGTCCCATCTCTATTTTTAAAAGCTCATTTATGAGATAAGTGCAGCTGAAAGACCAAAAAACCTCTAGACTTTGAATGGATGGATTAGATTAAAGTGTTGGGCATAAGAAGTGAAGATTTTATTCAATTATCCAACTTCCCCTGCACATCAGTGTTTTCAACATTTAATCATATTTAGAATCTGTTTAGCTGCAATATTATTAGAAACAGTAGCTAAGTGTTGCTTATTTAAAAAAACCCCAAAATAAAGTTACCAATTTGTGAGCCAGAAATGTCTACCTCCTACTGAATGAGAACTATCAAATAATAAAGAGCTCTTTGAAATCTATTAAAAGACTCCTGTAGCTAAGTATGTTCTACATCAAACCCTTGTAATTCACAACAAATTTTAAATGTAAAATCAGTAAAGTACAAATGAAGATTAAGCTCACAGCGACTGCTAAATACAAGTCAGAGATGGGAATATTTCCTTCCAAGAAAGATTTTCAGGATTGAGAAATTCTGTATTTGGGTTAAGATAGATACATTTCTAAGGATGAGCTTTATTCCCTTGCACTCCCAAACATGCTGCCTACCCCTGAGAGGCTGTGATGGCCCCAGAAGGGAACCGCAAAGGCCAGAGGCTTTTCTGTGCAAGTGTCTTTAGGAAGAGAAAGCATTATCAAGCCTGACAAGGCTGGAGTAGCTTATTGGGAAACTGAGACAACCATCTGCTGGAAGGGAAGTTCAAACCCAATGCGGTGATCTCTTCTGAAACTGGGAAGTAGAAAAAGAGCAGCAACAAACTGCTGAAGCTTGAGCCACTGGTAACTGCACTGCCTTGCAATAAACAGGGAGCTTATTAAAAAAAGCAGACGAGTTAATGTCTTGGAAAGAAGCAAGACAAAGAAGGCTTTCCCTTTTCTGAAGCATAGGTGTCTTAAACTGGATTTGGACATCTGGATGTGCTCTCTGCCTGTGCATAATTTTGACTGTTAACTTTGACATTTAAGCCAATGCACAACTCCTGAGCAGCAGAAGAATTCAGATTTTTTTACTTGCTTTTGAATTGCCGAGTTCTAGACTACGCAGGTTACAGCCTCCTTAGTAAAGGGTGTCCCTTTCTTTAGAGAAGGAAAACGGTGCTGGAAGCTCACAAGAGGGGTAATTTTGAAACTCACTATCTCCACACTAAATCTTCATAACTACTGCGGAAAGAGAAGCAAGATTGTAGCAATCTCTCTCCTTTTTGGATAGCATTCCGTGAAGTGCAAGCCAGAAGAGAATATGGGCAAAAGAAGAAATGGAAGATGGGAAGGAAAATGTTGAGCAGATTTTTTAAATTATCCAAGTAATGTCTGAAACGAAAGTAATCCTTGACTATGAATGCAGAGAGTGCAAGTAGATGGGCCTTTTGGGGAGCAAATTCTTCTTACTAATCAGAAAGAGAAACTCTGTTCAAGTAATCTAAAAGGAGAATAATGGTATTAGTCACTCCTCATGCTCTGAGATTAACTCCTTTCAAAACACTGATTACAGCTCTGAGTACAGCCCAAAACTGGAATTTACAAATCAGATGAGAAAGTGGCATTTTAGCAGTTCTGTCTCAGATCCTAACCATTCTTTTCTGTGTAACCAAGAGGTTAGCTCATGAAGTTCCACTGTACATAGTTATTCATCCTATATAGTGAATTTTCCCTATAATCAGACTATGCTTCAGCTAATTTGACAGCTGAGTGTCTAGGACTGAAAGTTGTGCAGTGTATAGCAGCCCAACAAATAGTCCCAGCTTCTGCAGACCTCCGTGGAATAGGTCTCTCTGTTTGACTTTTAAATCTCATCAGGCATCCGCATACAGAGGTCAGGCTGAAAACATCATTTTGAGTGTGGGTCTCTTTTGCCTCCTCTGCTGTGTTTGGCCTCCCCATTGACACAGAAACCATGAGAGGAGACAAGGACAGTTCTTGCATTGATCACAGGGTGAATGGGAACAATGAAGTCTGACCGGCCACTTTCACGTGTCACTCTTGGACACCCTTAGCTATTGTCCAGAGCACACCAGTTTTCAGCTCTGAATACCCAGGGTCAGTGATAACTAAGCAATAAATTATGTCATGAGAAGATGCTGAGCCCCTGAAAAAGACACCTGGAGAGACTAACATAGAAGAATCATTTTGGGAAGAAGACTGGGGGAAGAAAGAAGCAGGAGCAAAGAAGGCTGTCAGGCAGTAGACAACCTTCTGTCAGAGGATGCCAAGTCTGATTTTTTTCTAAATATAGCCTGCGAATTTAAGCACAATAACTCTGAAGTAGAAAACTTCCATGGGTTCCTATTTAACAAGCCTGCATGTTCTCTAGCTCCTCGAGGAATTAAGTTGCAGAGTTGGTTACTGCCTGGTTCACCTCCAAACATCTGGAGGTTGCAAGTTGCAGGTGTCCAGATCCATTTGCAGACTCCTAGGAAGAGGAGCTTGTCTCAGAAAAGTTTCTGCCCTTCTCTCTTTGCCTTTTCTCCTTTGTGCATAAATATGCATAGTAAATGGTTGCCATGCACACCAACTCTTGGCACAACTCGGAGAAGGGACATGTTTGTCCAGCAGAATTCACATAACTTTAAACAAACACTTAAGCTTTTGCCTAAATGAAAGCTTTAACCACTGCTTAGCTCACACTCTGCCAAATGAAATCCATAGGGACTAATAACACTAGTGTTCAATGATTATGAAACTGTGCGGTCAGACTAACAAAGCAAGTGCTCCTCCTGTGCTGAATCTGAAGGAAGCAAGTTGAAAGTTTGTTAACATGGATAATATTGCTAGAAAATATCCTAATCTAGTTTTAGGCTTCAAAAATTAGAAGACCAAAACTCTGTAATACCTACATTTCATTATAGGCATTCGGAATGTACAGTTGATGACCCAGGTGAAAGTGAGTTGACCTCAGTATATACATTGACACTGTATCACAGGTATGTTCATTAAAAGCACATACATTTAAAGAACATGTAAATTGCCTAAGCACAGCAAGACAGAAAACAGTAATGCTGAGGTTATGCATTCAGTCTTAAATAAGTCCCTTTCCCTGCTTCTTAACTGGTAATATAACAATTCTCTCTATTTCTCTATTTCTTCCAGGATATCAAGACATTTATTTTATATCCTCACCTAGCCCCAAAGCCAGTCACTTTTCCTTTGATTTTTCCTCAATGTAGTTATTAGTATATCAACAAATGTCCAAATATTAATATCAAACAAATTTTAAAAAGGAACAAGCATCATTGCTTCTTTTATAATGTCTCTTTTTCTTCATTTTAAATTATATCCTCACTATTCAACTCCTAAATTAAATGTGTTTCTTTGAAATACACATAGCTGAATTAGGGTCCAGTTGAGTTCCTATTCAAAGCAATTAGCAGAATTCCCAATGCCACAAGTGAAAGGGAAAATGAGAGTCAGTTGTATCTCTCACTCTCAGCCTTAGCTTCCTTTTTTCTCTTCCTTCTTAGATTCACTGTACATGTAGCTTGGTTTCTGAATGACATGGGGCTTATCTGACCACATTGTCTGTCTGACCACCTTCACCTTTGAACCCTCTGGCTAAATCTACCTTAATTTGAGGGAGCTACTGATTCCGAGAGATTGTATTTCTACAAATTATGGGAAGACAGCAGAGAAGAGACAGCCAAATCAGTTGCTCCTTTAGGAGAAAGGTGACAGGGTGGGATGCATAGTGACTCCCCCTGATTTGCCAGTCTGTGCTCCCTCTTGCTAAGGTGGTACTCAGAAGGCATGGGTAGCAAGACTGTTAGCTGGCTATTCAAGAACACAAAGATGAGCCAGGATGAGTGTGATAGGAGTCTTAGTCTTAATATTCACAACTGAAAACTCACAAACTGAACGACCTGTATTTTTTTTTTCTTTGAGGGGGTGTCAGTCTGATCATGACTCACAGTCCTTGTGCAGATCTGAGTTCTGAAGAGAAATCCAACTGAGTTGAATGTGTCTGAGCTAAAACTAAGCAGAAACTCTGGGACTCGGCCCACTGGTGGTAAGAGCTCACTTTCTCACAGCATTTCCTCCCCAGATGTCAAATGAGTATTTCACCAGAGTACCAGCTTATCTCACCCAGGGCAGCTGTGAGAGCTCATATCAAGTACAGCTTCTAAAAGTACCATTTCACCTGGTGTTGGATTTTTCCCTCTTCCCTCAGTGATAAACTCAGCAAAACTCATATTTGTTTCAGAAATAGGGTACACCAAATCACGGGTCTTGAAAAATGAAAGCTGCTGTATGTAATGTCTTGTAAACATAAAAGTAGGACAAGAAATATGAAAATCAAATCCCATGGCTCACTCAGTTGTGGGAATTTATTTCATTACAACAGCACTGCAGCTAATGTAGCTCAGCTACAGCTAAAATTGTTCACATCCACTGCCCATTTTCTTTTTCACAGCTCTCTTGCTATTTAAAAAAGGTTAATTTAAAAATGTTTTCCCCCTATAACAGTCCCACAATCACATTGGCCAGCCCCTCCAGCATGATTCTATGATCTTCAGGTAAATCCTACCCAGCCCTGTAGTTTTGAGTACAACTTCTTTCAAGTCTGTAACTTGTTTGTCCCCTCCCCACTGAGGGGGGGCTGCCCCTCTCCATCCCAAATCATGCCCATACCAGTGCAGTCTTTGATTGTGAAGACTGAGGAGAAAAATGTCATTGAATACTTAGGCCTTTTTTGCTTCACTGTAACCTGCTTTTCCTGCACTTACTTAGAAATAAGCATTCCCAAAGAGTCTGTCTGGTTCCCATCAGTGCACCACGGCAGTCTCAGCTCCAGCTGGGCTTTGGCCTTCTTGATTTTGGTACTAAATACCTAGCACTGCTTTATACTGCCTGTCCTTATTTCTTCTTCTTCTCCACTCCCTTCTTGTGTGCTAGCTCAATGAGAAGCTCCCCATCTAGCCATGCAAACCTTCTTCTGAAATTCCCAGTCTCCCCACCTGACAAGATGGTTCATTCCTGATCTCTCAGTGAATTACCTTTAGAAACAAGCCAGCTCTTCTGGGCACCCTTCCCCTTCACAGCAGCTCCCCAGGGGACCATGCCAGGCAATCCCTGAACAAGCCTCTGTTTGGTCCCCCAAAGTCTAGGGTCCTCTGCTCACTTTCCAGCCTTCCTCTGCACCCCAACCTGCAGCATATGTGGTTGCTGCAGCCAGGGCTGCCCTGTGTGTCCAGAGCTGCCACCAGCTCTTTGCAGCTTGTGAGCAGCAGATTGAGTCAATCCTTGACCCTCTTCATGGCATTTTCCATGAGGACCCATAACTTATGCAGACCAGGAGCCTCCTGGGTTTCCTGCCAGATGCCACATTGCAGGCATCTGGGTGGTTGAACCATCACCCCGAGGATGACAGCCTGCAAGTAGAAGCCTTCTGCAAGTCGGGCATTTGTGCTAGTTCCCAGGGAGCAAGCACCTTTCTACCATGGGTAAGCAATGCCTGTCCGTTCCACCAGGTATTACCAGCCATGGCTGCTATTAAACTTTGTAAGATTTGCCATAATAGTCTGCCATTGAAGAGGTCTTCTATTTTTACATCAGTGAGAGCCTTTCTATTAATTATAGTGAGACTTAATACAATGAAAATGATACTACTTAAAAAATCTGGACATTTGAACTCCTTTCTGAAAATAACAGGAACGATAACCCAAATTACTGCTTATCAGTTGGTGATGTAATTGGAAGATGGTTTATATACAATATAGCTTTCCCCTTTGTTTTCATTTTTAATTCTTTTCTGGCATGACACCCATATGTCTTACCCTACTCCAGTCAAAGCCTTTTTTTTTTAATTTCAGTACAGCATCTGGATCTTGGGAGGGAATGCTGGTGGCTAAAAAAAATAAATAGTATCGTTCAGAGAGGTTTTTTAGAGTTAAATAAGAAAATGACCATGTCTGTACTATGCTACTTCTATTAAGTTCAGCTACACTTTGTTCAATCTGTGATTATGAAACCAGTGTTTAGTAAAAGCTAAGATCCATTTGAATGCATTGTGGGGGCAGGGAAGAGTTTTCAGCATAGTGGTAATGGAGTCTTATGTCCCTGACAACAATAGCATGTCTGAGCAATCTCACTCTGGGATAAAAATGGTATAATTATGGGCACAAAAAGTTATATGGGCTTGGCACTGGCAGCAGTTTGTCAGGCCGGGTGGCTAAACCAGTACAGTCTGCATCAGTAAGACACAGCCTCAATACTATGTTGCACTACATTAATGTTTTTATAGCATCTGGAATCTTCAGTGCTGAACTTCAGATCAAAAAAATGTGGAAGTTGATGAAAAAGTGGTTACCTTTGAGACTCTTCTCATCTGAAAGACTTCAAGACTCCTTTTTCCACAGGGAAAAAAAGACATCCCTGTACTAAGCCTGCAGAGCTGCTGAGTGCGGTACATGGGTGTTTTAAGTAGTTCAAGTCTGTGGGGTCAAAAATAAAGGTGGAGAGTGCTGGTTTTGATGTTAATATCTATATTCTTCCCTTACTATACCATTTTTTTTTTATGTTTGAGGATCACACTCTGCAGATTTTTACTACCTGAAATGCTAATTTTAGCATCAGAGATCCTAAAATGAGATCCCTGTTCCTGGGGGCAAATAATACACTGAAATGAAGATGATACAGAAATTACATTAGTTGTCATAAATAACTATCATAGAAATTTAGAATCTGACAACTTTGGCCCATGTAGTCCAATATATCCTATTCCAGTCATGGGGATCAGCCACCAGTAAGATTTTCTTTCAGAGCTCCCAAGTTGTGTGGTACTTTGTTGTCTTGGTTGCAGTAGAGTGAAAGTCTGCAGTCCTAGAGTATTTTGAGTTTTAGGACCATGTAGAAATGAAAATAATTTTTCCCTAATGGCTTACTCCCTTGCTTTCAAGGCTCTAGGTGAATAGTGTTTGCCATGCCACCTCTGTACTGCAATCTCTGTTTACAAGGCAATATTTTTTATTCCCTACCTTACCCTAGTTGTCTTTATCTAATCAGGTTAGTACATTGCCTAAATACCTGAATGCTGCCAGCAGGAACTTGATTCTGGTATCTACAGGGGCATATTATCTTCTAAATAATTACCCACCCTCTCACAGCAAGCCACTAATATTTCCATTTTAGTTTAGCTTTAGTTTCATCTGTTATTGACACTGGCTATGTCTGCCCGAGTAGAATGGCTAGAGACTGACCCAGGAGCAATGGTCCGGATGGAATTTCCCAGTGTATCAAGTTCTACTTACCTGCCATTACAGGCAAACAACCCACTTCTTTCTTTTTATAAACCAGACATGTTCTGTTTTAAAACTATGTAGATTCTGTCCTCTTATTTCCATCATTTTAAAACAACCAAAACATTATTGCTCTGATGGTTATAAGCCACCTCAGCCTTCAGTCTATGTTTATTCATGGCCAATTTATACCCATTCATTCCTGTGCCAGTATGGTTCTTTAGCATAAGTGGCTCCCTCCCTTCCAGGTGTTTTACCTGTTTTGCATTCACAGAAAGTAACCATGACCTCTTTCAGCCTTTGCTTTTCTAAGCTGAGCAAGCTCTCTTCTCACACTTTTCATTACAGTCATCACTTCTCTGCACCTGTACCAGACTGAATTCCCTCTGCCTCAGTCACTGATGCTCAGAAGTGCATACAATACTCCGGATAAGGTTTTGGCAGTCACACACACCTGCATGAATATGTCTAATTTTTTCTAAAATTGCTTCAATTGTCACATATAAGCACTGTGCTTCAAGGAAGCTTCTCATTAGTGGCTCATAGTCAGATTCTGATTAGTTAACATACCTCAAAGCACTTTATCCCCTCCTTCATTTCCACCTGGCACTCCCACAACACTTTCCCCGGGATATTTCTGCAGGGAAGGGTTTCATTCATACAGTTTTAGACATCTAAACATTAGTGTCCAGGCTCTTCAACTTTAAAGTAGCTGCCCAAGGCAGTTTAGGCAGATAAATCCCGCTCTGTGATCCATCCCATTTATCTCTAATAAATTTCTAGTACTAACTTGATGTTTAAAACCAAGGTCATGCAGACTCTGGGACACACGTGGGCCAGGCCTTGCCTAGGACCTTGGCATTATTTGTTTGTCTTATGCTAGCCTTGTAAGTCCCATTTCCATCTACCATTTCCCCAGTTCTCTCTAAGCTTACATCATCCCTGGCCAACCCAAAGAGGTGAAAACCAAAGCTCTCACACCATCAATCAGGCTCACCCATTCTATGTAAATACTGACTCCCTCATCCTTGAATTACCCTACACCAAAGAGTTACATGAGATGTGTTTTCAATAAAACCATTTAGACTCATTTACTCCAGATGTTAAGCTAGGATAGAAAAGGATGAACTGGAAGACAGCAACAGGGCTTTGGAGGGATATTAGGAAGAAGATAAGGAGTAGACTACTGTTCACCTTCCTGGCTCTGGAACAAATGGATGGACAGATCTAGACCTGAGACAGCTTGAAAATTTGGTGAACCACTGTGGGGAATCCCTAAGAGCACAGACTATCGGACAGCTCAGGCCATGGCTGCAAGTGGGGTAAAGGAAGCTGCTGAGGAAAACACTTTACCCAAGATATCAAAGAAACAAGAAATACTAACTACCATGGTTTTATCACTCCAAAACTTTAAGGAGGGAAAGATTTCTCTGCACTTCTGTATGATCTGAGCACAGGTCTTTTCTTCCAGAATAATTTATCAGATGTTTCCTGAGTGTAGGCATGGGAATGCCAAGCAAGGATAGAGCAACGGTGGGGAAATGGCCTTTGAATACACCTCTGTGCTCTTCCTCATTTTTTTAAAATGGACAAAGCCAGGACAGATGTGAGACAAGCCCACACTGTCTGTGAAAAAGCTGTTGTCACTATCTAAAAGAAAATCATGGTTAAAAGTTAATTCACTGTTTTCCTGCATGAAAATCCCAGGCTTAGGAGCCCAGCGGTCACATCTGATTTGAACAGGCAGGTGAACAAGGTAGGTGTAGGTCTATCCATCCATTCCAGGACCAAGAAGGCAGATACTATGATTTTCTCTGAACTTGCTTATCTGAGCAACTTCCTGAGCTGTCCCTCCTCTGAGTTTTGCTCTCAGGCCCACTCCCAGCCTTTGGCCTGACCACAACCCTCCTGCTCTTATCACTGCAGGTATTTTGGTACTTTGAAGCACTTGGAGTCACTTTTTTTAGTTTGTTTGGTTTGAGGGTTGTTTGTTTTTTTGACATTTCAGCCCAAGAGGGAAGGTTCACCAGCATACTGCTGGTGGGTAACCACCACTGACAGCCAGCATGCAGAGGCTTCCCGTGCAATACTCTGAAAAATTCACCATATTTAGGTGTAACCATCTGTCTCACTTCCTGCGAGGATCAGCTCTCACCTGATTTGGTCATACTGCTCTTACACCCCTCAACTTTGAGGTTGTGATGAAGTCTCTCCAGATACCCAAGGCTGATTCTAAGATGTGCTGGGCTGGAGAGCAGATGGGTATCTTCTGCCATTCCATCCAAGGCTGAGAGCAGAGAGGAAGGGCACTCTCACTTTCTGGGCAAGAAGTGTTCAAAATTAGGGGCAGAGCTGTGTGGCACTGAGCTGAAGGATTCCCACTGGGTCCTTAAAACGACTGGAGCTTTTGTACAGCACTGATCTCATGCAAGAGAAGAGACTTTTGCCAGCTACATTCTCTCTTCCTCACATCTGCATTCCACTAGTGACAGGGAATTCAGGGTGGTGAGAAAGGTATTTGTGAGTAGCAGCCTGAGACACAGGCCCTGTCAGTGGCTCCCCAGGGGGTTGAGAACCTTGGGAGAGGTTTGCCCACAAGAAATGCAACCATTAGTTGTCCCACTTGATAAAGTACTGTCTGAGTACAGAAAGCCTCTTCTAGATACAACGCTAAGCTTGATTTCAAATGATTAACATTTTTTCCTCACATTTTCAAGTTCATCTTTAGGCAGTGACCCAATATACAACCACATATAAGCTGCCTGTAAATCCATCTTTCTATTGTTTACAGGTTTCAGAAACCATTAAAAGTTAACAGTATATATCTCAATATAACAAAATCATCAACAATAATTGCCACATTCAACTTTACAATTTTCAGACAGTGATGTTTAAGTGGTGCTAGAAAACCCAACACTTTTCAACCTTAATTAACCCTGCCTCTCCATCCTATATAAAGTTTTTTTGAAAGTATGTTGTCTGAATGCTTCTGAAAAAATGGGCATTAGTTATCTTTTACAAAACAATCCAAACTCATAAAGCTGCAATAGCTCTCTATTTTTTATTCTGTCATAGTCCATGCATCCACCTGGCACTTATTACATCATAAGTGCTATAATAAACATGTCGATGCAGGCATCTATTTAATTTTGGCAAGTCCTTGATTGCAGCCTTTTGTATGGATGCAGTTCCTGGTGCTTAAGAATTGCAGCTAGGAATTGTGACAGATAGTAAATCTAACTGATTTTTAATTGGGGACAATAGCTATAATGAAGATTTGCATTTTTAAAGGCATGTAATTAACACCAGTATTAGCTTCTTCCTCCAGCTAAAAAGTCAAGCTGAACGACTGTGGTGGTTTGGGTTCAAGCTTGTTGAACTTGTGCTGAGTTTTAGGATAGAATCATAGTATCATAGAATCTTAGAATGGTTTGGGTTGGAAAGGACCTTTAAAGGTCATTTAGTCCAACCCCCTGCAGTGAGCAGGGACATCTTTAACTAGAGCAGGTTGCTCAAAGCCCCATCCAGCCCGAGCTTGAATGTTTCCAGGGATGGAGAATCTACCACCTCTCTGGGCAATTTGTTCCAGTGTTTCACCACCCTCAATTATAGAAGCCCTTCTTATTATTCTTTGCGTCCTTTGCCCCATGCCTTGGCCTTCCTGATGCCACCTTTATACAACCAAGCAGCATCCCTATACTCTTCTGAGGATACTTGTCCCTGCTTCCACTGCCTGTGCATTTCCTTCTTGCCCTTTAGTTTGACCAGCAGGTCTTAACTCATCCATGTCAGTCCCTTTCCTTCCTTTCCTGATTTCTTACATCTGGGGTTCAAGAGTTCTTGCACTCTATGGAAATTATATTTCTTCTGCTTTGCTGACAACTATACAGCATGCAGGTCAGCTGCTGCCCAGGTACTATTTTGAATATTGCTCCTACAAATGGTTAGCCCATGTGAGAGAAGCAGCAGGACAAATCAGTAGATGTGCCAGGAATCAAAGGATGAAACAAATACATAGCTTATTTCAGGGTTTGATCTGAGACATTCCCATTAGAAAACCTGGGCCTTACTCTGTTTTGTAAGGCAAAATTACACAGTACTTAAGGAAACAATTTTCTTTCCATAGTTCCTTTCCCTTTTGTTATGTTTTGCATGCATGTGCTAATGACCACAGTATCAAACGTGGAAATGGCTTAGATGTCCTTTTATGCTCCTCCAGCCTTTAGATGTAGAAATTCAGTGAGTTGGAACACATCTCTAGAAAGGCATGAGACTCAATCCAGTTATTACAATTTTATTTAATATCACCAAATACAAAATGGAACGATATTATGGTTGACAAAGTACTAACACTTATGGTTTTGAACAACTTATAAACCATCTATCCATCAAGAAGTCTGAGTTCCTAATTCTTATAATACTGTTTACTTATTATTTCTATTATTTTTTATTTTCCTTATATTGTTTCTTTAGCTGAAATCTCCTTCAGATTGTTTACCAAGCTCAATAACTGCCAGTAGTAACAGTGAAGAATGATTTACTTGAGCTTTCTCTGGGCCAAATCCTGAGGTTCCTACTTAAAGTTTATTTGCTTCTTCATCAGACAAAACTTCCATGGTCTTTGCCTTTTGAAAGCCGTTTTATAGCACGCAGAGCAGATTACTCTCCAAACTGTATGGAGAGTTAAAAAGCAAGGCTGAGCATGAACCTTTTAGATACCACTGTGGGACGGAAGGTGAAGTCTCTCACAGTCTTGTTTATGACACAGAGCCCTTGAAGTATGGAAATTTTGGTTCTCTAAGTTAAAATCTTTTACCAATCCATGACTAAAAGGAAATACTACTTAATCTTCATTAATCATTGCAAGCTAGAAAAGAAATACTTAAATGTTTTCACAGAAACTGTGTGTATTGGTGTGGTCCATTTAAGCCAGAGATATAACCATCTAAGTCACTGCAAACTTTCTTCATCCTGCATTCATCCTATCCTGAACATAGGAGGATTCCTAAAGCAGGATTAAATTAGATGACCATGGTCTGCAGAATTAGGATGACAGTCATCTCCACGCCATCCTAAAAATGCCCACAGAGCCAGCATCTGTTGCTGAGTACAGAGACAAAACAAAGCTGTTTTGACAGCTCCTAAATTGAAGGATGCTATGCAGCGATCCTCTGTGGATAACTTTGCCATTGTAAACTGAAAGTTTAAAAGTTAGATTGAGTTTTGCTCCTGTAGGTATTGATTTGAATTGTGCCTATGATTTCAATGGGAAAAAAATTGTATTCATTGTTTTAATGTACTTGTACATTAACTTCGCATGTACCTCATATTTAAATGAAATGTTGACATTAGTTTTCACAGTTTATTTATAAGAAGATACATCCTACAACTGAAATTAAACCCAGGGGGAAGAGTTATAAAAGAGTATTGTTAATGTTTTTGTCACATCAGTTTCTAAATTCCTTGGTTTTTCCTACAGAAATACACAGTTCTATCATTAAAAGGCATGCACATGATTAAAAGTATAACAAAAAAATTATTCATTGAGTCAATGAGTATTTAGAAATATGGCAGTGTGTTTTCCTCCTGCATGCTAACAAAAGGGTAAAAAAAATCAACAAGGGGTAGCTCCCAACCAAAACTCTAGAAGGAGGAATGAAAAACAAGCAAGCTAAAGGCGGAAAACAAGATTAGATCTGATATTAAATAACTCCTAAGAATTACAGAAAAACAAATTGAAACTAAGGCAACGCTACTTAAACATCCTGAGGAAAACCACACGACTGAAACAATTTGTATCTTTCTTCTTATTATTATTTCTTGTGTGTTTTTCCTTCCTCTAAATCTTTAGAGCCATGCATTGCATTCAAGCATGCCTTCTCTTTCAATTATGGACAACATCTTCTCTATGATAACAAATTATTTCAGACTCTTCATTTCCTTTTTTATTCATGAATAGGAGTACCTGTACCTGCTACAAAGGAGGTGGATATTTAAAGCCCTGAACTGATTGGCAAATAGATGAAATAACATAACTACTTTACTTCAGACCTAACAAGTGAGTCAGCAGCCAGATTCTATTTCCCCTGCTGAAGTCAGAAAACAAATTAAGCTGACAGCGTGCCTCTAATGGTGATGACATCACTAAGAGTGGAGTTATTTTCAATCTCCACAGCACTGGTAAAGCAAAAGCATAAAAGAGAGAAAGGAAAGCTTAACTTTTTCTCATGCCTACTCCTAATGTATTTGCACCCACTCCCTCGAATTAGGTATTTTTTGCAATTGTCATTCCGTGCTTAAAAATATATGTATTTTACAAAGGCTTGTAACCGAATAAAATGGCTTTTCTTCTTTCTTTCTTTAGGGAGCACCAATATCTGAGGTTTACCGCAATTTTAGCCTTGTATTAAGTGGGGACCCCAAATATTTTAGAATTGCACTTAAGTAAAACAGGAAAGAGTTTAAACCATTTTCCAAAATATTCAAAAGTTACTTTATATGGAGTCTGTCAGTCTTTAAATGCCCAACTTGTGAGCCCCAGAGGACAGTATAGAATGTGACATTACATCTGCAAAAATATCTCTCTCAAGTGCACTCCTTACTTTTAAAGTAGAGGTGGGAAAGCTTCTGCTTTTTGACAGTACAAAAGCTGCACTTTGAAGAGTTTTCTAACTTGGAAAAAGACACTTTCTGGGACAGCAGCTGAGAGACACTATTAAGGTGGATACAAGAAGACTCATGGGGATTTGGGGAAGAGCAGGGCTTTCTACGTGAGAAGCCTGAAGCACAAAGTGACATAAAAAATGCATGAGGCTGAGAAACAGTAGGAAAGAAGATGCAGAAGGATATGGAACCACGAACAAGATAAAGGATAAAACAAGAAAAGTGAAATAAGCTGGGACAGAGTTCTGCTGAGCCACGAAGCTGAACCTCAGTAAGAAGCAGAAAGAAGTGAAGGTGCAGAAATGTCAAGAGAGATGGGAGCAGTCTGGTTTTGTTGGTGAGTGATGAGACACAAGGTGATAAGAACTCTGCAGCAACGGGACTGCAACTCCTGGCAGCAGCAACAGACAGGAAATGCTGAATTGCAAATACGCAGCTCCTGAAGGTACACGGTTTAATGAGAAGCTGATGACTTGACAAGGAGGATTAGAGAGGCTTCTCATACAGCAAGTAGGAAGTTATTAAGAGAAAGGGTTTAGGTGTGAGAAGGGGAAGCAAAGTTTTGGACGCACCACATGCAGTACAGAGATAGGTAAAAATAAAGGTGACTGGGCAGGAAAGAGGAGATGGTGTAAGTGAGGAAATAGATGTACACGAGGTGGGTGAGCACCACAAATCCGCTCAATGTATTGCAGGGAGAGCAGGTGACCTGCTGCTTCTGCCAAGTGCCAGCTTGGAGCTGTGTGAGAAGGATGAAGAATATCTTGAAAGAAACACAAGAACAAAGTCGAGAGAACCAGGTCTGTCTTCAGAAGATAAAATGGAGAAGAAATGTACAGAGGATTAAGAATGAGAAAAGGCAGTCAGAGCTGGCTGGAAGGAAATTAGTGACAGATTTCCTGCTTGTCTCCAAGGAAAAATAAACCTAGTGCGGAATGTAACCCTTTAAACAAGAGCACTGGTGTGTCACTTACGTAAAAGGGGTTTCTGGGGACTAAAGTGGACAGATTTTGTCATATAGATGAATGGTGCTTTAAGGAACTGATAAAGTATCTCTTTGTCCTGAAAAACTGTTAAACAAAAAAATATTGTAGCAATGAAATTAATATTTAAAGAATCCTTGCCACAGACAGATTCAGCACTCTCTGGAGATGGCCATCTTATCGCAATTTACACTCCTCTATTAACCAACATCATTAGTAGTGGTTCTAGAAAGCACGAAGGAACGAGATACTGAAATACTGCAGGAACACTGTTAACACTGATCAAAGCCCTCATCGTAGCTTTTGTTCAACTAGGGCAAACAGCTCATTTGTGCACAGCAGAGGAGCATCCATTCTGGTGGAGCAGGCAAAATAACATCATTCCTTCCTGAAAATTGTGATTTCTAAAATAGCTTCTTTGAAGTCACACAAAGCTCCAGTTTTGCTGAAAGCGAGTAAGTAGTGGAGGAATATGATCCTGACAACTCCTTTAATCCTTTCTACTGTCTGTGGTGATGTAATACCAAAGACTCTATTAACTTGTAGGCCCACTCACGAGCCAAAAATTTGCTTCTTACTGCAAACAATTAGCTGAAGCCATTGGAAATTTTATCTGGTTGTAATGGATTTAATGAGACACTGAATGGTTGTTTCATGAATCTTGTACCAAGTGACTCTAAAAAAATAAAATATCGGCAGATTTCTACAATTGCTTAGAGCATTTCTGTGGTTTATCACTGTTAACACATCAGCCTTTCCAATTTCCTCTGATTCACTAAATATTGACAAAAAAAATCTTATATATGATTAACTGACTATTTATTTCCAAGACACAACTGCTCCTTATGTGCTCTTTAGAATTGTCTTGCTATTTTTCCTCTTCCCTGTTTAAAGAGCCAAATCATCAGCCTCCCCTTTCCGTTTCCTCCTACAACTTATGTTACCTTCCTTTTCACTTACTAGAGAATAACCAAGCCAAAAATCTTGCACAACCTCTCCTCCTCCACCTACAGAATCTTGCCCAGTCTACCAGTAGGTCAAGTCTGCACCACTTCTTCACTTAAGCATACCATAGCCCAGAACCTTCTACAGCTCAGACAGCACAGACTTTACCATTTCTGACTCACCTGTCACATACATACCTTTTTGCAACACCAAAGCTCCAAATAAGGGACCATGTCTTCACATACTGGATAAATGTTGCTGCCTACTCATCTCACTACTCCTTTTGGCAAGGTTGTGACTCTGGAGCAAGGCCTTGACGGTGTCTTGCTCCATCAAATAGGACAAAGTGAGTCAACACAGCAGGGACAGAGTGCAGTTACTCATGAGGGGGACAGGGTTGTTTTAGCTAACACGTTTCTCTTCAGTCCTTCCAAATAATGAGCTTGTTTCCATTACATTCATGCCTCCCTTCAGTATGGGCTGACTTTGGGTGATGGAAATTTGCACTGACTGTGGACCTGTGTCATTGCTTGATCCTGGAATGACTGCAGGGATCTAAAATATCCATAATCATAACAGACACCTTTTCACCAGTAAATCACCCATGGGACACAAGGAAGGGAGCCAGTATGCTCTGGAGTTTGCCAACTCCCAGCTCATACTGAGTGGTGAAGAAATACTTCAGGGTAAGTCAACCATCAGAGAAGTTCCTTTTTCACAGTAGTCATACATCAACACTACATGGGAGCATGAATCCATCACATACCTGAATTACAAGG